>NW_025814039.1:300000-592182 GCF_021917145.1 Hypomesus transpacificus
ACCTGAGGACTGCCAGATACACGTCACAATATCAATTTTTTGTACAAGGTTGTCTTACACAACAGTTGCAACATCACACTGGTATCCAAGGTATATTTGGAGCAGCCAGTTCTAGGGGGTGGCTGACCAAGGGGCGGCTGCACTTGCCTTTGACAAAGAGTTGTGGTTCCCCTAAACCAATTTCAACCAAGTGACGAACAGTTGGAACACACAAATTGTTTGGTAGAGATAGACAGTTTGGGAACTGATCAGGTCCTCAATGTCCTTTCTTAAATACAGTCTACACACACATAATTTAACTGTTGTAATCACATTTTCAATAGGCCTTGGAATGAGTAAGCAGTCTCAATCACGTCAATGTAATAAAGATGAGCAGACCATATACAATTTTGCTTGTGTTTAATGTTATTGCATTATGTAACTACGCCTTTGAAATCCATCCATTTAAACAGAACAAAACACGTGTTCATGTAAGATAAAATTAATTTACGACTACATTAAGTCCTCCCCAAACTGATCTGCATAGCCTATTCTAACCTATTCCAAGATACACCTTTTAAAGGTGTCATAAGTCTCACCCACAGGTAAGTAGACTGGAGCGTATCATCCGCACTGCTGAGAAGGTGATCGGCTGCAATCTGCCTTTCCTCGAGGATCTGCACACCTCAAGGTCCCTGAGGCGAGTGAGGAAGATTGTGGCCGACCCCTCCCACCCTGGACACTCCCTGTTCCAGCTACTCCCCTCCGGCAGAAGGCTGCGGTCCATCAAGACCAAAACCTCACGCCACAAGAACAGTTTCTTCCCCTCCGCTGTTGGCCTCTTTAACAAGGCCAAGGACTCATACTGACTTTAAATCACAATCTGCACAATGACACCCTGCACATTGCAATTTTCACTATTGTATTGTTTGCACTATCTGTATTTTTAGGTTATTGTAAATTAGGGCTACTTATATATTATTTTTTATTCCCCTTAGTATTAGCTAGACCCCCTTTGGTATTAGCTAGACTTTGCTCCTTTTGTATAGTTAGTCCACGTATTTAGGTTTCAATATTCCTATATATTTAATGTATGCACCTCCCTGCCAAAGTAAATTCCTTGTTTGTGCAAACATTCATGGCGAATAAAATCCCTTCTGATTCTAAAGTATAGCACCAGCGCGCACGTGTTTGCATTTAGGAACCTGGCCAGTCCATTTTCTGGGTAAAGAAAGGCGAGCTCTAGCTGTACCGGAAATATGCAATATATACATGTTATAACAATAATAACTAAGCGTCTATAGTGCGTAGGCTAATTAATTCCTAGTCAAGCCAATAACCTATATTTTGCTGTAGCCTTGTTTTGTGGTGTGTTCGGCCTCCGACAGTTAAAAAAAAAAAAAAAAGCAGAGAACTGATGTTTAAATATACAGTGCATTATGTACACTGCATAATAGGCTATACTAACCCCCTTGGGTTAGAATATTAAGGTAGGCCTACATAATCTAAATTGGCCAACTTTAGACATTTCATAAACAATGTGTTCAACTTTATGCATAAATATGCTACTCTGAAGCCTACAACTGTTAATTGAATAATTGACAACTGATTGAGCTCCCAATTATTGCTGATGCAACACATAAGCCTACAATTTCTTTTTGTAGTCAACAAAACAAGCATTTCATGGCAAACTGTTCAGTGTCATTCATTTTACAAAAATGATGCACCTCGACTTGGGAACAGCGATGAATGCAACCATAGCCTATAATGACTCAAGCGCAGAGCATGCAAAGAGATTGTAAATAATTGATGACAGGTCATATACACATTTATTAAAGATTAGTTTTGGCATGAAAAAGTATTATGCTGAAATTTTATAACCACCAAAGTATGAGTGAAAAAAGAAATGTGTGCGCTATGCCCCATGTATGGTCAGAGGGGATTCAAACATTCAATAGCCTACCAAATAGGCAAAGGAATGCACCAGATTTCTGGCCAAAGGTGCTGCCCAGGCAATGCAACATAGTAGCATGGAGATGAAATCTGATCACATTATCTGGGCCATTAATAATGCCCTCCTTGCTCAGGTTTAATTAATGGCACTCTGTTCCTTGCTCCACTAATTTACAACTCCTTTCAAACATGCTCTGATTAATGCTGGGTATACACCACAAGATAATTGGGCTGATTTGGGGCCGATTTCCCCCTTCCGACAATCCTAGGTAATGTCCCGACAATCCTAGGTTATGTCCCGATTATCTGCAGATTATTTTATCAGATTTTCCCTTGATGTGAAGTGTGTTAAGAGCGGCCGAACTTGCTCGGAAGAACGTCGGAGCCGCTCCAAAATCATGATGTGTGAGGGGAACCCCAACGACAAACACCACACACTATAGGATCAGAAAGGTTACATTTAGGATTTTCTTGTCCTCATGTTTGTGGTCTCACATTTTAAAACATGAAAAAAAAAAAAAATGTGTGTGTACCCAGCATAACACAAGTCTCTATCCTCTATAGACCTGTCCTGCATGTTTGAGATGTTTCCCTGCTCCAACACACCTGATTCAAATTAATGGGTCGTTATCCTGAGGACCAGGGTTGGGAACCACTACTACTGATAAGTTACCATCCCTATCCTGGGGAAAAAAAACAGACCCTGTACATTTCATTTACTCTCAATTACATTAAAAGTATATTTTACATTCCTTGTGTTGGATATTACTTGTATATTGCCATGGGTATTACGTGTTTTATTTCTTGACTAAGGCTTCTCTGTGTACTGTCCAGCTGTCTTCAACCCTGTGTATTCCTAACCTGTTTTATTTTAATATTATTTTGCTTGCTGTTGCGCCACCATTTATCCTTGGCTATACCCATCACATTGACCAGAGGCTCTGTCCTTACTATTTGTGCACACACACTGCCATCTAGTGGGCATTTTAATGAACTGAAATGTATACCTTTTTCGAAATGTGAATATGATATAGTATACAAATGTAATAATTTTTTCAGTAACTTACAAAATAGCGTACAGTTGTTGATAATGTCACTGCCAATTTATATTAGCCTATTTCTTAACCTTAATTCAATCAAGATTGGTTGAGTGTGGACAGGTTTTCACTCTTGCAATAATCGTTATCTGGTTTCCCCTCAGAAAAAAATGAAGTGGTAGCACCCAATTTTAAACGTGTACAGATGTCAAAAACTGACGTGTACAGACGTCATTACGTGTACAGACATCAAAAACGGACGTGTACAGACGTACATTTTTGACGTCTGTACACGTCAAAAATTGACGTGTGAACACGAACGACAGTTCAGACGTTTTGGCACAATCGGCGTTCGGTAATTTTTGACGTCTGTACACGTCAAAAATTGACGTGTGTACACGAACGACAGTTCAGACGTTTTGGCACAATCGGTGTTCGATAATGATTGTCAGGCGTAGCGACGGTTGTGTGTTGTTCTGGTGTGCGAGGGCACTTGTCACCCCCCATACACCAGTCGATCAAGCTCTGTTCAAAGACGGATCCTCTATCGCCTCACTTGCAGCTGCTAGGGGTGTGTGACACTGCACAATGTGGTATAGATCCGATACCAAGGAGTAAATACAGGGCCAGTATTGCCAATACCGATACTTTTGGCTTAGAAAAGCAGTTTATCTACTTTTGTGGGGGAAAGCAATGCCTCTCAATTGATTAAGTGAATGCATCATCAATATGAATATTTGAATGAAAATTTAACATTTCTTGATCATTCAATGATTTTTCCTTTAGTTAATTGTTCATGATTATGATCATAATAAAACACAGGACGGGTTTTGTCAAAAATACTGTTAATGTGTGCCGCTGAGTCATGTTACTGCACGTAGCCTGTAGTATCACCCGATGCATGACTCTGGATTGGCACAACACCGAAACAAGATAATATTTTCCTGCAGTAGTGAATATTGTAGGATTACGGCTCAGAACAAGATGGACAGAATCAGAGTGTAAGTATCTAATGTGAATCGCATAAGTATAGAACAATTCTGGTGTCTTGAATTGGACAACGTTAGCTAGTTAACTTCAACTTTGCTGTCGAAATCATTTCAAGACACTGAATCACGACTGAAGTGGTTTTCAACGTCAAACAAACTACTTGATTAGCTAGAGCTAACATTCAGTAGTTATAGCACTACTATAGCTAGCTAGCTCTACACACATAGCTTTTAAAAACAAACTGTAAATTGTTACTCTGTTTATTTGTTTAATGAAACAGTAGCGCAACGTAGCTTATCATCAATCAAGTATTTTTCAACATATTTAAGTTAGCTAAACGTTCAAAACAATTCTGGTACAATTATCTGTTCACTTCACATTTTCTGCGGTTATTCAGACTGAAAATCTGCGGAATTCCGCTAGCCTTCCTGTTCTTATGTTGGAGCAACCAAAGATGTTCCACAACAGTTTGACGGCAAATATGGTCGATTGAATGTTGACAGACTTTGCTCAAAAGTATTGATCCATCCTCATAAAGATCGCCTGAAAACTCCCTGGCCCTGCTCTTGCTGTAATTTGGGTCGATAAATGTTTCCTTTTCAATTCTTAGCATTTTTGGCGAACGTTTGAAAAATAGAGCCGTAATATGAGTTGAAAGTGTATTTACCTTTTGCCTCAGACCAATGCGTTCTAGCCTACTTGAAAATCCGCGGGTTTTTGTCAGAATTCGTTGCCCGCGTATTCCTTTTGGGCCTGCTCACGATAAACCAGCACATTAATAAAACTTCAACAAAATAATATTTTAAGCGCAAGTGGATTCAATCTGTCAGCTAAACGAAATCTGCAGCCTACTGTCTCAAAAATTAATCATATAATTTTTGTAGGCCATCATATAGGCTACGGCCTGAGTATGCTGAGGAATCTGTTCCTGCAGGATGCAGAAAAGGTCTTCATCTCTGGACCAGTTTATCATCGGAGGTAAGTAGAGAATGTACATTTTCTGCACAATGCCATACAACTTTATAATCTACTATTAATACCTTTATTATCAACCACTTGAATAATGCTAATTAATGTACTCTACTTTTTTCTTGCTTCTATCTCTCATTGAAGGATGAAGTTGTATGGAGGTCTAGATGGAGGTCTAGATGGAGTGATATGGAGGGGATGGAATGATATGGAGGGGTGATTGTCATTGTTTGACAATTACTCAAAATAAAAAATGTATATCTTGAATCTGCCCTGAGAGTCAACCTTGTGTCTTGCCTCTCTAACATTACACATTTGTGGTTGAGATTGAGTGACTGCAAAAGCCATAGCAAATAGAATAGAATAGAACTTCACTTTTCCAGAACTTTGTGGTGTCAGACACATCCAAAATGTAGCATGCACACAGGCATGTGCAGTATTTACAGGAATATGAAAGATGATCTGAGGCCTGTTCCATAAAGCGAGTTTACTGAATAAGCCAGACTTATGTCAGTTAGTCGGACTCATTTCTTGTTCATTCGGTTCCATAAAGCTAGCTCAACGTAGTTCGAACTCAGTTACCATGGCTACTTAGGCTACGAAACTAGTCTGGTCAGGGTCAGACTAACTGTCAGGCTTAGCGTGACTTGGTGCTTAACCAGACGTCCCTGTAACACTGACCCAACGGGAAGACGATGATTTACCACTTATATTCTCATTTTCGTATTCTCATCAGTTCAACATTGATAGAAAATCAACGTAAATAGCCTACATAGGCTACAACATTTAGCCTAATGCATTAAACAATGATGAACAATGCTTTGATAGGCTACGCACCATAGCCGTTAAATGTATGGATGTTAGTTTGTGATTTCAAATGTTTAGGCATCAGACATAGGCCTACATCTCAATCTAAATTATCCGAGTATAATTATCATAGAAATATAATTGTTAACAGTAGCCTAAAATTGCAAAACGAACCTAAATCCGCCCTCCATTTCCCCGACACAAAACCCATGTTAAAAAGTTAGCACTAGGCTACTGGATAATGTTTTAATTAATAGTAGGCCATTTATTTTAAACAAATTCAAAAAAGTCAATTTAGATTAGTTTAGAGGGTAATTAATCAACGAAGGTCTTATCGTTCATGACGTCAATTATGGCGTGTCATTTTACTTTGATTGAAGCGGTGGATGAAGAAACTGTCAGTGTACACGATTTAAAGGGGACGCTCTTTCTGGAAGAAGTCATGTGGCCGTGTGCATTGCTTTTGCCGTGGTGGATTGTATGATCCATGTTTTACCTCTCGGGCTGTTAAAAAATAGGATGCACGCTCAATTAGCTTGACTACGTAAATCTGACTTGAATTAGTAGGACTGCGTGAGCTGAAATTGGCCTTTATGGAACCGCTTAAGCCCCGCTTGACTAATTAAACTTATTCAAGTCTGGTTTAGGACTTTAAGTCTAGCTTTTTTGAGCGGCCTTTATGGAATAGGCCCCTGATCCACTGATCAATGTTTTGAGTCATGTCCAATTCAAAACATCATCTAACATGCCCATCAACACCAAAGAAAGCATCCTCATGCAGCCCATCCACCATAGAAGTTCACCACCAGCAGCAAAGAAAGAAGCAGTGGATCTTCCACAGCACCACCATCCCACATTACTCAAAGAAAATGTTTTTTTTGTGATGATGACATTAAATAAATTAAAGTATAACAGATTAGAGTTAAACTTGTATTTCCTCAGATAACTTTAATATTTATGTATAATAGAGCATAAAATACAATAATGAAACGAATCACAGAATACATACATTGCATAAGTATTTTGACAGAACCCTGTGTGTGTGTGGAATTAAATTATCTGCAGTATGAATCAAGGATTTACTCATGTTTAGTAGTTGTTTTCCCAACAGATGTGGTTACATTCTGTTAAAGGCAATACATTTACATTTATTCATTTTACAGACGCTTTTATCCAAAGCGACTTCCAAGAGAGAGCTTTACAAAGTGCATAGGTCACTGATAATAACAACAAGATAGCCCCAAAGCATTGCAGGTAGCCAAAAACAGAAGTACACATTGTGAACAACCAAAAATAAGTGCTAAAGGGAAGAAACCATAAGAGCATGTAGTTAAGCAAATTACAATTACACAACATGAATCTCTAAGCGCAAGTGTACTATTCCTAAGTACCGTTGTACTCCCGGAACAAGTGCGTCTTGAGCCTTCTCTTGAAGGTGGAGAGACAGTCTGTGTCTCTGATGGAGGTGGGGAGGTGATTCCACCACTGTGGGGCCAGGCAGGAGAAGAGCTTGTGTTGGGACTGGGTGGTCTTGAGCGGTGGGCAATAGAGATATTCCACAAACACAAGCCTAGCATGTGCTTTTAGTTTTTCATGATGGGAGTGCATGATGCAGGAAAGTAAAGGCAGCATCATCGAGATTTCTACACTTCATGTAGGCAAACTGGAGTTGATCTGCCAGGTTCTGGATTGTCGCTTGTAGTTAGAAAAGTATCAGACATTCAAAACTCTTCATCACCATTGATGTAAGAGCTACATGTTGGAAGTAATTGGGAAGCCTGGGTCTGCTCTTCTTTGGAACAAGGCAGATGGCAGATGTCTTCCAAAGAGCTGGAACTGTGTGTTCCAGCTCCTCCAAGGACCAGTTGAACAGTTCACAGAAGACAGGGCCAGTTGTTTGTAGCAGGTCTCCAGGAGCTTGTTATTACTGATGTTATCAGGACATAATGCTTTGTTGACTTTGGCTATTTGGTGAAGTTAAGCCCTCTAGAACGAGTTCAGAGTATCTGCAAAAGTGCCACAATCCTTAAGGCCCATGTTGCAGGGTGTATATTGGTTGTCTGTAGTCCCAGAAAACCTTTAAGGCCACTCCAGGCATCACACATCTGCCCACATTGATACATTTTCCACCTTTTCTTTAGGCTATTTTAGCTTCCTTAATTTGCTTAGGCCTACTTCATTTGATCACATTGATATATTTTCCACCTTTTCTTCAGACTATTTTATCTTCCTTCATTTGCTTACTTAATTTTATCAAATTACACTGGATCTTGACATCTAACTAATATGCAAATCTTTTCAAATTGTATGTGATTTTAATTTCTTTAATTATCCAATATTTATTATTCGAACATGTTTTCAAATATTATACCTTTCTATATTATTAGAACATATTTTCAAATATTATACCTTTCTATATAATTGTGTCATCCAACATCATCACATGAGTTTTCCTTGTGCCTAGCAAACCATTCAAATATCTTGTTGCGATCTAGTGACACTGCCTTTCAATTCGCTAGGTAGCGCTGTCAGGGTCCTAGAACTGCGGTCCTGAAACTGCGGTCCTGAAACTGCGGTCCTGAAACTGCAGCTCCCGGGCCTCCGGGGTCTCCGGCTCTGCAGGTTCATACTATTGGAGTGCCCACCCCTATGCTTTATCATCTCGCCGAGGATCGTGAACACATTTTCATTGATGTCTGTGTCAGTTAGGGCCAATATCATTGCTATAATTTCAGCGAAGCTCTCAATATGATGTAAAAAAAAAGTGAATTGGCAGTTGTCTCCATCTCTCAGCTACCGCCAACATTTCGACCACTGTAGCATGCAATATTTCATTCATTGAATCCACACAAGGTGCTGCCATCTTGGATTATTCAAAAGCAGTCGATTGAAGTTGAACCACCAGAATCAGAAGGATTTTATTCGCCATGAATGTTTGCACAAACAAGGAATGTACTTTGGCAGGGAGGTGCATACATTAAACATGGGAATATTGAAACTTAAATATGTGGACTAACTATACAAAAGGAGCAAAGTCTAGCTAATACTAAGGGGAATAAAAAAAATAAAATATAAGTAGCCCTAATTTACAATCTAATCTAAAAATACAGATAGTGCAAACGATACAATAGTGCAAATTGAAATGTGCAGGGTGTCATTGTGCAAATTGTGATTTAAAGTCAGTGTGAGTCCTTGGCCTTGTTAAAGAGGCCAACAGCGGATGGGAAAAAACTGTTCTTGTGGCGTGAAGTTTTGGTCTTGATGGACCGCAGCCTTCTGCCGGAGGGGAGTAGCTGGAACAGGGAGTGTCCAGGGTGGGAGGGGTCGGCCACAATCTTCCTCGCTCGCCTCAGGGACCTCGAGGTGTGCAGATCCTCAAGGGAAGGCAGATCGCAGCCGATCACCTTCTCAGCAGCGCGGACTATACGCTGCAGTCTGCTCTTGTCCTTGGCAGTGGCAGCAGCGTACCAGATGGTGATAGAAGAAGTGAGGATGGACTCAATGATGGCTGTGTAGAAGTGCACCATCATTGTCTTTGGCAGGTTGAATTTCTTCAGCTGCCGTAGGAAGTACATCCTCTGTTGTGCTTTTTTGGTGAGGGAGCTGATGTTCAGTTCCCACTTGAGGTCCTGGGAGAGGATGGCGCCCAGGAAGCGGAAGGACTCTACAGTGTTGACTCACTCAGGAGTGATGGGGGTGAGTGGGGCTGTGTTCTTCCTGAAGTCCACAACCATCTCCACTGTCTTAAAAGCATTGAGCTCTAGGTTGTTCTGGCTGCACCAGGTCACCAGGTTGGCCGCTTCCCACCTATAATCAGACTCGTCTCCACCAGAGATGAGCCCAATAAGGGTGGTGTTGTCCGCAAACTTCAGGAGTTTGACAGACGGATGAATGGAGGTGCAGCTGTTGGTGTACAGGGAGAAGAGCAGAGGAGAAAGAACGCAGCCCTGAGGTGATCCGGTGCTGATGGACCGGGAGTCAGAGACTTCTGTTCCCAGCTTAACGCACTGCTTCCTGTCAGACAGAAAGTCTGTGATCCACCTGCAGGTGGAATCAGGCACGTTCAGCTTGTCCTGAAGCAGGGCTAGGATGATGGTATTGAAGGCAGAGCTGAAGTCCACAAACAGGATCCTGGCGTAGGATGCTGGGGAGTCCAGGTGCTGTAGAGTGAAGTGGAGGGCCATGTTAACTGCATCGTCCACAGACCTGTTGGCTCTGTGGGCAAACTGCAGGGGGTCCAGTAGAGAGTCTGTGATGGATTTAAGGTGTGCCAGCACCAGGCGCTCGAAAGACTTCATTACCACAGAGGTCAGGGCGACGGGTTTGTAGTCATTATGTCCAGTTGGCCTGGGCTTGAATATGTAACACATTTATCCTGTATAAGAATGATTCTGTGTTCAGCATTCCTTGTGTGACTCTGTGGTAGTGAAGTTTTTCGACCGCCTGGTGCTGGCACACCTTAAATCTGAGGGTCAGATGGCTGAGCGGTTAGGGAGTCGGGCTATTAATCAGAAGGTTGTTGGTTCGATTCCTGGCTGTGCAAAATGACGTTGTGTCCTTGGGCAAGGCACTTCACCCTACTTGCCTCGGAGGAATGTCCCTGTACTTACTGTAAGTCGCTCTGGATAAGAGCGTCTGCTAAATGACTAAATGTAAATGTGAGTAGAGAGAGGCCTACCCCCAAATCTTAATTTTGGGTGACACAAGGCATACGTAAACAAGGTGACCATTTGTTGACACTTATGTAAAGGACCTTTCACAGGAGATCCTGTTGTTGTGTTTCAATCAGGGTTGATGTCCTAAACACGCACACACGTAAACACGCACACACGCGCGCCAGGTCTAAGGGAGCCAATAAAGAAGACGTTCACTAACCCATGGGACATTTGCATGCCTTTGTCTTAACCAATGACTGTAAAGAGCGGGGCTGCTTAAATAGGTAGCTAGCACAACATGCTAGCACACAAACTTAGTAGCACAATGGCGTCTAGTGATGTTTTTGTCTACTTGCGTCCGGCCGCAAGCAATAAGCTGTCTTAACTTGTTCACTGACTGACTGTGTAATGCTTGATAGATTAATATTTCTGACAATAGCCTATGTATTGATAAGTGTTACTGATGTGGTATACCTACTCTTGGCTAATTATAATTACGTATATCAAGTTCAAGTCTTTTATTTGTCAGGTACACAGAACAACACAAGGTTAGACTGGGCACTGAAATTCTTAAGACAAGACAACGTAAGCACCTGGCATAACATAACATATAAGTAAACGGAACATCATTCACATCTATGCTGAGTTTAAATAAGTGAAACTAAATATACAGATAGCAATAAATAATCGACTATACTAACCCTAATACTAAAACTTCCTAAATTACAGATAACAATAAATAGTACACTATACTGACCCTAAATGCACATAAAACCAGTTTCAACCCTATAAACTATTTTAACCTAAGTGAAGTACAGTACAATAGTGCAAATTTGCAGATCAGTGACTAAGTCAATGACTATACAGGAGCCTGGTGGCGAGGTACAGTGAGGTACAGTAGTGCAATGTTACTGATAGTGCAACCAGTAGCTGAAAGTGACAGAGTATAAGTGACTAGTGTGCAGTAAATCAATGTCCATATCAGTGTCCATTCAGAAGCCTGATGGCCCTTGGGTAGAAACTGTTGTCCAGTCTGCGTGTGGGCGACCGGATGCTGCGGTAACGCCTGCCAGAAAGCAACGGGGTCAAGAGACTGAAGGATGGGTGGGAACAGTCTCTTAGAATCCTGCCGGCTTTCCTTAGGCAACGTGTGTGGTAGGTGTCCTATAGGGCTGGGAGCTTCCTGCCGATGATGAACTCAGCAGAACGGACCACACTTCGTAGGGCCTTGCGGTCCCTGTCTGTGCAGCTCCCATACCACACTGTGATACAACCAGTCAGAATGCTCTCGATAGTGCATCTGTAAAAGTTAGTGAGGATGACTGAGTCCATACCAAACTTCTTCAGTCTCCTCAGGAAGAAGAGGCGCTTACTGGCCGCTTTGACCACCTTGTCCGTGTGAACAGGTGAGGTCTGACCGTCATTGCTGTTGTTCACCCCGAGGAACTTGGAAGCAGCTGACCTTCTCCACTTCCGATCCATTGATGAGTAGGGGTGCATGCTCCTCCTCCTGCCGCCTCCGATAGTCCACAATCATCTCCTTGGTCTTGCTGATGTTAAGAGAGAGGTTATTGTCCTGACACCAGGATGTCAGGGTGTCAACCTCCTCTCTGTAGGCTGACTCGTCACTGTCAGAGATGAGGCCCACGATGGTTGTGTCGTCAGCAAACTTAACAAGGAGGTTGGAGCTGTGCGTTGCCACACAGTCGTGAGTTTACAAGGAGAACAGGAGAGGGCTGAGCACACAGCCCTGGGGCGTGCCTGTGTTGGTGATCAGTACGGATGAGGTGCGGTCACCGATTCTCACCACCTGTGGCCTCCCCGTCAGGAAGTGGAAGATCCACTTGCAGAGGGAGGTGCTTAGTCCCCGGTCCACAAGCTTGGACACCAGTCTGGAGGGGATGATGGTGTTAAATGCAGAGCTGTAGTCAATGAACAGCATCCTCACATATGTATTACCCTTGTCCAGGTGGGAGAGAGCGGTGTGCATAGTCAGAGCGATGGCATCGTCTGTAGACCTGTTGGACCGGTATGCAAACTGCATAGGGTCCAGTGTGGGGGGCAGCGAGGAGCAGATGAATGATTTGACTAGCCGCTCGAAGCGCTTCATGATGACAGAGGTCAGTGCTATCGGGCGATAGTCGTTCAGACATGTGACCTTGGTGTTCTTGGGCACAGGGATAATGGTGGTCCTCTTGAAGCAGGTGGGGAGTACAGACAGGTTAAGGGAGAGGTTGAAGATGTCACTGAAGACCCCTGCCAGCTGGTCAGCGCAGCCCCTGAGGGCCCTACCTGATATGCCGTCTGGGCCAGGTGCCTTGCGAGGGTTGATCTTCTTAAAGCACAGCCTCACCCCGGCTACAGTTAGTGTAGGCACACCACTGGCTTGGCCTTCAGGTAGCTCCACTGCAGGGGGGTCACTGTCCCTCTCAAACCGAGCGTAGAAGGAGTTCAGCTCGTCTGGCAGTAGGACAGAGGACTGGGTCTCATTGTAGCCTCTCCCTTTGTAGTCAGTAATGGCTTTAAGTCCACTCCACATGCGCCTGGGGTCAGAGCCATGGTAGCTGGACTCCACCTTGGTCCTGTAAGCCCTTTTCGCTGCTTTGATGGCCTTCAGAAGTTCGCATCTGGCCTTCCTGTACTCATCAGGGTCCCCAGAGTTAAAGGCGACAGTGCGGGCTCTCAGCTTGGCCTGGACCGCGGCATCAACCCAGGGCTTCTGATTTGGGAAAGACCGGACAACCTTCTTGGTCAAGCAGTCTCAACTGCGCATGTCGGTTGTAAAAGACGAACTTCTCCCCCGTCTATTACACTTGGAGTGTCGATCAGGTCATCATATATCTCTGGCCACTGGATTGCAAGGCTTAATATTAACTTTTTGAGGCTCTTGGCGTTTGGACAAATACATTTACGTTTCACTTGTCTATACACAAAATACACTTGACCCCGATACCCTTAAATAGCCTGACCAAGTGATCGGCCAAAACTAGCCTGGCTAACGGAGGTCGCTTTCTCAGGCAAATGACAAATTAAACAGGCTTGGTTAAAGAAATCCGAGATGCTGGCTATCTTCATCAGGCTCGTATCTACATTAGGCAGTCCTCCCTGACGTTTCTGGTGTAAAATTGAGTGAATCACAACATTGTGCACACTGCCAGTGAGCGAGTCTGACTGAGGCTAACTTCAAAACTGTAACAGGGACGCAGTCTCACTCAGATTGCCAGTTTGAACAAATCAGAAAAACAATCGGACCAGCTGGCTAAAAGCAGAATTCCCATATCTCTTGAAAGCTGTCCTTCTCGACTTTTAAAATGTAAAATTGACTGTTAAACTGTAAAATTATGAACTTAGTGACATGACGAAGACATGGTTGCCGCTCGACTATGCGGTCTGTACCGGGCGACATTCTCACTCAGATTTCAAGACTTTCGTGACCCAAATCAAAATTCTGCTGCGACAGATCAATGGGTAATCACTTTTTTATTTTAAAGGCTGTCCTCCTCGACCTTTTTGGTCTTTTTAAATCAAACTATTTGTATTATCCGTGTGGTCCTTTTGCCATAAAAAATGCTATCCTTTCCCGGTTTTCTAGCAGCCACATTGCGCGCGCATCCCGGATGTTTACATTACAATCGAATCGACTTGAATGTTGTATAACAATGGTCAAGGATCTGGTCTCCACGTGTGAAGAAGTCAATGTGCTGATAGTACTTGGGCAGGACTTTCGTCATGTTATCTCTGTTGAAATCACCAACAACAATGAAAGCTGCCTCTGGGTGCACATTTTCCAGACCATTGATAATCCCATACAGTTCATCCAAAGCAGCGGCCTTGTCTACCTAGGGGGGGATGTAGACTGCACTCATGACGACCGCAGTGAATTCCCGAGGTAGGTAGAAGGGTCTGATTTTTACAGTTAGCAGCTCAAGGACCGGAGAGCAGTGAGATGCTAGTACCGCTACATCCCTAGCCCAGAGAGGGTTAACTATAACACAGACCCCTCCGCCCCTGCACTTCCCTGAATCAGCTGTTCTGTCCTTGCAGTATATGGTGAATCCCAACGGTGTAACCGCTGCATCGGAGATCTCCGGAGACAGCCAGGTCTCGACGAACGCCAGTACACAGCAGTTCCTGATGTCCCGTTGGAATTTGACACGAGCGTTAAGTTCATCCATTTTGTTGTCGGTGGACTGAACGTTAGCTAGTAAGATGGTTGGAAAAGCAGATTGGTATATCATTGATTTATGTTATATGTTTAGGCGACACACACTTACAGTCCATATGGCAGGTACATTTTTCCAACGAATTTGCGCCATTTGCTTGTTGGTAATAAACATTTAAACTGTTATCCATTGTATTTGATGTTGTTGGGTGTCACAAAACGCAATATAATACGAAAAAGTTGCTACTTTTTGCAATGATTTTTCTTTCCCCCACAATGCATTGCATGACGTCACGTTGGGGAGACAACAGACAAAAGTCTGCTTTGAGACCATTGAAATCGATTAGAAAAAACACTAGGCGAGTACCAGAGAATGTCTAATGTGAGCTCTGCTAGTACCATCAAAACGTGGGACATCTAATTGGAAAGGTTTTTAAATCGTCGGGGAAAATATTTAATTTGGGATGATCTTGGGGGGATATCACAAGTGGGACTGGCAAGTTAGCCCATAGTAGGGAGGACAATAGAACGCGTCATTTTTGGCCTAGGCTAACCAACTGTCAAATACTGTGGAACGCCGGTAGCAAACGCATTAAATCGAATGCTAAGTTAGCCTGAATGTAGCTAAGAACGCCACTGAGAAATCTGGCACCGGAATTTTAAGGTCCACGTCCTTTTCTTAGCTCTATAACTAGCGACTACTATCGAGATATTAAAAACAAACATGCCAGTTAACATGTAGACACTTACCCCTTAATGCTATCAAATGTTGGTTGCAATACATATTGAGGAAGTGTGTGAAAATAATGTTTATAGTTTTTGCTGCTTTGGCTACCTTTCATAGAAGGTCGGCACCACCGGGAGACATATCTTAAATGAAAGAGTAGGTTGTTTTGTAGGTTGTTATATTTAGTCAATTTTAAAACATATACATTTTGAGAAAAATCTAGTTGAAGACATGTTGCTGAAAATCCCATAGGAATGCATTGAAATCTGAACGTTCTATTGAGAAAAAGGTTGGTTTTTCCCTTGTAACTTTTTCCCGCATGTCGGCACCACCCTGATACTTCCTGGAAAGCAAGGCTACGTATAAAGACGTCATCAGTCAAATTTTAAAGAAAATCGAAAGACATACATTTTGTGTTTTGGCTCCCTGAATGAGTCTTTCAGAAACCTGTGACGTCAAATGTTTTGAGCCTCTGTAACTCCCGCGCTTGACTCATGCTAGGCTGCTTCCAATGCTCACATTAACTGATTGACATCTTATGTGTGTTACTAGCCTTATTATATATACCCGTATATGGATGCAAGTATCGGTCATGGTTACTGGTTTAAAAGATAAATATTTTTGACACTTTACATGTATCTTTACAGTGTGCAGAACAAAAAACAAAGGTTGGTAATATAAAACCCACTCTCTTGGTGACTTTTAAATAAATGTTTCTACCGAAATGATTCATGGTAGTGATATGCAAATGTTCTTGTCACGTAGCACAAATCGGAACCAATCATAACCTTTTTTGTCTGTCAGGAAATGCAAAACTTTAAAAAAAAGCGCGAATATTCTTTCTTTCTGGCAATCAATTTTGCAAGAAAAGAAATTCTATGGCAGATAAAAAAACAAGAACTACTGAAATTGCATTCATAGGTGAGGGGGAGCAACACATAGCCACTTGCAAAAGTTTAGGTATCATTTTAGATCCAAATAGTCTTAGGGTTTGTGGTAAATTACCATTAGAAACCTTAACAAATGGGATCATGATCGACATTATCACGCGTAGTCACAAATTAGTATTTCAAATGCCAGCGCACCTTGTAACGTTTAATATAATTAAAAATAACTTTAAACTCCACGAACATGACTTTGATGATAAAATATGGAACAGAGTACATACTGTTGTAAGTAAACTGATGAAACGATTTGATAATTTAGTCAGAGTTAGTGATAAAGAATCGTGTCTCGGTGTGGTGTTTGAGCTACTGCCTCCATAATATGGGCGTGAAGTTGTAGAAACTCCGCCCAAGCGTCTCATGATGCCAATGAGACAAGTCAAAATGACATTTTTGATGTTAGAGAAGCTAATGATTTAGTAATTGGTTTACAGGAACATGTTAGCATTGTTAACGCCACTAATATAGAGTACCAAATAGTAGAAGTAGATAAATCAACTAAGGAACGTAAATATATGTGGCTTTAAATATACCAGGCTGAGAAAGAAAGAAAAGTCTGGTCAACGTAGCCTACGTAACATACATAGAAAAATTAAGAGGAAAGACAATCACATAGATCACCTTGAAGTTCGATGTAAAGGGAATTTGCAATTGTTCGAGCAGGTAAATGCAGAGCTCAAAACAGAGAGAGATTAGAGCAGAATATTGACAGCTTGCAATTCCAAATGTTTGTTTTAGGGTAAAAGATAAAAGCAAAACCCACAAGAGGAAAGATGTAACTTTACCGGACAAAATGACCAATTTAAATGACCAAATACTGTAGGCCTACTGGCAGGGCCGCCCATAGAAATGGCTGGGCCCCTGAAAAAGTCCAGTGAATGGGCCCCCCCCTAATAGGTCTTTAGGCTACTTATATTAACGCATGTACGTGTGCTCTCTCTCTCTACATAAGACATATGTAAACTCCCATTACTGAGACTTACTCAGTAATGGGAGCTACATTATAGAAAAACAAATTCAAAAACAAATATAAACATCTTTATACATAAAACTTAAACATAAAGTTTAATAAATATAACTGAGGCCTTAACAACTTGTGTGGCACCGCGCCAGACACACACACACACAAAAATAACAATTTGACACACTGAGATCTGCTACACTCACACCACATTTTCTAGTATAAAATGCAATTTACCTACCTTCATCTTTGTCTGTTATACAGCTATCTTCCTTGTCTTTCTGGATGCAAAGTCTTTTATAATGTATTTGAAGTCAATTTGTTTAGCCATTTCACACGCAATGGCAAGTATTGTGATGAGCCTCTCCTGGCTCATTGTGGAGCGCAAGTCATTTTTATGATTTTGAGTTTACTTAAGGACCTTTCTCCCCCTGCCACAGTTAAGTGGTTAAGGTAAAGTGCAGAATATCCTCAGAGCAAAGAGCAATGCAGAACATGCGCTTTCTCAGTGTCAGCTTTGCTCAAACTTGCTTCCTCTTGGCTAGCATCGTGGCTACTGCTGCTCGTCTCTGCCATAGATGTATCGATGGTCTCTGCAGCCTGGCTGGGAGCATCTTTCGAAGTTGACTGGAAAGCAAGCAACAACAACCATTATCTAGCATTGTCACCGGCTAACTTGGTCTAGCGTTATGTTGTGTAGTCTGTCCTGTACCCTGACTCTGTTTAATAATCAACACTTGGTCCAACCCTGCGTTCGCACCACTCGTTACAAAGGGTGAGGTCTTCACCGGTTAAGCCAACAATACAATGTTTATGTTTGCTTTTTTTAAGTAGGCCCTAATCGTGAGTATTTCAGTTCAAAATAAAATTAGTTATCATTTCTTAAAATATTTAGGAAGAAACATGATTATTGCTGGCATCGCGGCTGGGCCCCACCACGGCCCCAGAAAGTTTTCCCATATATGGGCGCCTACTGAACATGTATTAGCAATGAATGATAGGTATAGAACGCTTGTTATAAAGCTTAGAGAGTGGCAGGCAGACAGCAGGCAGTTTATGAAGGGTGAGGTCACTCTGTTTGAGGATGTAGACATCCACAGAGGACCCATCTTAGATAGGTTGTTGGAGTCAACATCAGAAGAGTTTGATGCTATGACTCAACAAGTTCTAGAACTTGTATCTGCTAGTTTAGTGAAAGTTTGCTGTAGGTTGGTAGCGGACCACTTGGAACACGGACGGTATGATGATGTGTCTGAAGATCAGTATCATGTCCTCAGATCAGTGCCCAAAACAAATGTTTCATGCGAGAGGGATTTTGGGATATTTGATTAGATCAAAGTTCAGGGCAAGTAAAATAGCATTAGAGGGTATGGTCATGTTTAAGCAGAATAGGTCCTGGGAATGGTTGTCAGGGTTAGATCCAGATAGAAAAGCTGAAGTTCTCGCCTCAGCTCAGACATCTGTGAAAGGATTTATAAATAGGTTTGTAGTCTTGCAATTGGTATGTAATATTCAGACTGTATTGGGTAAATACATGTTTAATGTCTAACCCTATAAATGTTGGTTTTAGCATTGGGTTGTCTGATCAAGTGGGCCTGTGCGGCACTGACAGACTTAGCTTTGCAGTGTGTCATTTAGCTATTGGTTTGTAATATTCAGGCTTTGTGGTAGCTTGAGGATATTCATGATGGACCATTTTGTGATATGAGAGAGGGGGCCCCAGTAGGGGGTGACTCCCTGTTAAGCCAAATGGTCTGCCATAATATCTGATAGCTGCATTGGGTAAGTAGTAGTAGTATTTGTTTGGTTTTAGCATTGGGTTGTCTGATCAAGTGGGCCTGTGCGGACACAGACAGACTTAGCTTTGCAATATTAAAACGGACTATGTCTATAAAAGTAGATACAGGTAGGATTAGAAGTAGTAGCTGATTTAAACTGTTGTATTCTATTTTAGTTAATTAAGCAATAAGCCCCAAGAGGCTGTGGTTTACGCTGATTTTAGAACAGGTAAGGGGAGTTGTTAGGCACGACGCGAAGCGGAGTGCCGAAAACCCCCTTACCTTTCTTGGAAGTCGCTTTGGATAAAAGCGTCTGCTAAATGAATAAATGTAAGTAGTACAGTTTGGTGATATGAGACAGGGGGCCCTGTAATGGGGTGACTCCCTGTTAAGCCAAACTGTCATAGCTAGTATAGAAGTAATAGATAAAAGTTGCTCCCCTGAACCTTCACCATGGATGCAGAGGTGCCCAATTGTCCTCTGAGAGCTATCAACCTGTAGTTTTTTTCACAGGCAATGACTAAATTTTGGACCATAAGTTTCATATCCCTATAAATAAAGTATATTATTTATAATACGATTAGTGTATACTTTTTATCCATCATAAACAAACAGACGTGTTCAAATCAAGGCATTTGAAAATAATGGGCAATGTCACATCAAGGACACACAAACACCCTGTTCAACGTTAAATACTCCCCCAAGTGGCCAAAAATTTACATTACAGCAGTAATGCTAAACGGGACAAACATTTGCATATTTGTGGTCTCGATTTAACATAATTATTTATAGCGAAGTACTGGACACCGCATTAGCTCGCAATGTACAAAGAATATAAGTCTGGATAAGAGCAGAGAATCTGATAAGAGCATCTGCTAAATGACAAATGTGAGTCATATTTCCCGCCCTGGCTAGAAGCAGAGCTCTGTGACGTAGATCAATGGCGTTCTTAAAGGGAGCTTGACAGCTTCTCGGTGCCACAAAACTCAAGGCTTAAAGCGGTGGAACGTTTAAAAAAATTACCTAAAATCACGCCTAAAAACGGGATTTGTGAGAAAACGAATAGAGGTAACTGAAATCTGACTTCGGATAAGTTTAAGTTACGTTAGGTTACATACGGAATTGAAAGAAAAAAAAAACTGATAGGAAATTTTTGGTCTGTCCTCCCTCATGGGTATAGCTAGCATGAGGTCTTCTAGATCTAGATAGAGCTACGTTTACCCGATAGTCTACTGTATCTGAACTACAACGACATGATTGTCCGAGACAAGTGGATTTGTAGGGCAATTGGAAGAGAATGTACTTGCCCGACTGGAAGTTTAAACTCAAACAAAATAAAATGGCATGTTAGTGCCATTTTCCATATTGTAATCCAGATTTAGATATTATACTATTTAAATTCATATTCAGTGATTGTTCATTATAGTGATTGCATATTTCAGTTTAGAATATGTTTAGTGCACATGCATTGCTTAGAATAATCAGAGGTCAGTTGTGACGTAGTGAGCTCGCGCATTTATGTATCAACGGTCAGATTTGTTTAATTGTTTCAGAATTCAGTAAAGGACGGAGCTGACACAGTTTTTCTACCGTTGTTGAAACACATTACACGCGTAGACTCGTTCTTTCCGTCCAAGATTGGTTAAATGAATAATTATGTTAAGAAATATTTACTGATAACAAGAAAGGAACTTTAGCCACTACATTAAGTAGAACAACTGTTTGCCGAGGGCGAGAGAAGATCATCGGAAGCCGAGGAAAGATGCATTGCCCTGGATACCAGTTGAAAAATTAGCTAGCGGCGGTTACAATGTGGTGCAGCTACCGGATTTCCAGACGACTTCTATGATGACGGATGAGTACACAAAGAAACAAAATTGAGTGAACAAATAAGTATAATTCTGTCATTTGAATCAACGTAGCCAAGTAAAAGATATTCGAAATTTCAAGATGTGCTACTAGCCATTGGCCACACAGGACATTTGAGAAAAGTGCTATTGCTAGCTAGTCGTATAAGCCAAGAAGAAGCTCGAGTTTTATTCTGAAAATATAAACAGCCCTGGAATCTTTTTCTGGAAAGAATTTACATGTTTTGAGGTTAAAGGACTGTTGATCTGGATTTCAGAAGTTTGCAAGAGCTTGCTATAATAAGAGACTTGTCTAACAATAGTAGCCAATTGAAATGTCTGATTTGGATGAAACCAGGATGGAAGGCAATGTCGGACTAGACATAAAAAGAAAGATCAAGTTGACCACAAAGGCCCTAGAAAAGAAACTTGATGAACAAATGAATCTCAGGAAACGTGTATTAGCACGCCTTGTCTCCAAAGCAGAGGAAATAGAAAACCTCATGATAAATTATTCAAATGCACTCCTAATTGAAAAGCATCATCTCAGTGATTACTCAAAATTTCTGAAAAGGTTTACTGAAGTGAACAATGCAGTTAGTGAACTGTTGTCAGATGACGAAAGGAAAGCTGACCAGCAGTATTGGAGTGAGCCAAACCTTATGAAGTATGAGAACTTTTTGACCAATTTGGAGCATTGGATTATAGAAGCAAGACGACACGCCAATCCCGCTTACGAACAGGCTGCTACTGACAATGTGACTACAAAGACTGGCGCGACGACACAGCAAGGTGAGTCTGCCGCTGAAGATGTGGATCCAGACGACAGTGCATCCGCTGTACATGAAAAATACAGTTCAGTCACTGTACGAAGTGTAAGCAGTAAACATTCAAGGTCATCCAAAGTGTAATCTCATGCTTCGTCTCTGCGTAGAAGAGAGGAAGCTAACCGTGCAGCACTACTCGCACGCGCAGCCGCGCTTAAGAAGAAACAAGCACTGCAATTGGAAGAGGCTCAAATGGAAGCACAGCTGAAAGCCAAGAAGATTCAGTTGAAGGCTCAAATGGAGGAGCTAGATGTTGAGACTGCTATTGCAGAGTCCACAGCTAAGCTACAAGTTATGGAAGAATATGATAACATGGATGACGACGGGATGAATTCCTACCTCGTCAAGAACATGCATACAGCAGCAACCATCGAACATCCTGCTTCAGATGTCAGACGAAAATTGACCAGCAGTCTTCGAGTTAGCCAATACAACAGTGCTTCTCACTTTCCAACTACACACCAGTCTTATGTGCAAGTTAAGGAAGAAAACAACAACAACACAAGTACAAATTCCAATGGAAGGCAGGTTGAATTTGGCGAAGTGATATTGAAACAGAAGGATATCAAAGAGATGTTAGTCACACAACAGAGACTAGCCAACTTACCTCAACGAGAAGTCACTGTATTCAGTGGCGATCCTTTCGAGTTCCTGCCATTCCTGAAAGCCTTTGAGCACATCATCCACAGTCGTACAGACAACGATGAAGACCACTTGTACTATCTAGAGCAATTCACCAGCAGTGAACCAAGAGAACTTGTGAGAAGTTGCCAACACATGAGCGCAAAACAAGGCTACAATGAAGCAAGGAGGCTCTTGACCTATCACTATGGCAATGAGTATAAAATAGCTGCAGCCTACGTTGACAAGGCTCTCAAATGGCCTCAAGTCAAAGCAGAAGATGCCAAGTCACTTCACAGCTTCTCCATCTTTCTCACTGGATGTAACAATGTCATGAAGAATATGGAATACCTCGAGGAGATGAACAGCCCGAGCAATCTTCGGATCGTCCTCTCAAAGTTGCCCTTCAGACTTCGTGAAAGATGGAGAGTTATAGCTTTCGACATACAAGAAAGGGAAGGAAGAAGAGCAAAGTTCTCTGATCTCACGATGTACATCAACAGACAAGCTAGGATAGCTTCAGACCCATTGTTCGGTGATGTCAACGAGTACTCCGAAGCGAAAGAAAAAGGCCGGTCAAGCTTTAAATCTGCCCAGGGAGGCGGACCAAAAAGAACCACTGGCTGCGCTACGAGTGTTAAGCCAGACGAAGGGGATGCCTCAGAACCAAGAAGGAACAAGCAGACAAGCAACACATTTCAAGAGCCATGCCTGTACTGCAACAACAGACACACCTTGAGCGCATGTTACAAAATAAGAAGTCTGCCAAACAAAGAGAGAATTGAGTTCATTAAAGGTAAAGGACTTTGTTTCGGGTGTCTGACCCAAGGGCACATGGCAAAAGACTGTAAAAAGAGAGCCACTTGTGAAATCTGCACCAAGAAACACCCAAGCCTGCTTCACAGCAAAAGGGACGAGAACACAGACCAAGAGAACGTCAAGCCTGAGAAAGGTCAAAGCTCTACCAGCGGACACTCAGCTCCACAAAAGGATGCGTCAGCCAAGAGTGATGTCACGGCAGTCACCGGGGCCGGAGGCAATGACTGTATCCTGTCTATCGTGCCTGTGCGCATCAAATCCAAGAGGAGCAACACGACAATAGAGACGTATGCGTTCTTGGACTCAGGAAGTTCCGCTACGTTTTGCTCCGAAAGGTTGATGAGACAGCTTGGCGTCCATGGTAAGAAGACTCAAGTGCTACTCCGTACTATGGGCCAGGAGAAACCTGCGTCATGCTACGTGCTCTCAGATCTGGAAGTGTGCGGTCTGACAGAGAACAAGTACATAAGCCTGCCAGACGTCTACACCCACACAGACATACCTGTAACGAAGGACAATGTTCCTGTTGAGAAGGACTTGGAAAGATGGCCGTATCTGCGTAAAGATGTACGGTTACCACAGATCAACGCAGATGTCGAGATACTAATTGGAATGAACGCTCACTCTGCGATGGAGCCGTGGAAGATAATCCACAGCCAAGATGACGGGCCTTAAGCAGTAAAGACGACTCTCGGGTGGGTCGTTAATGGCCCTCTCAAGAAACGTGACGATCACCACAAGTCAAGTCACTGCAGTCAAAGGGCTTCAGTCAACAGAATCTCAGTCACTGGCGTGGACAGCTTGCTGCTGCAGCAATACAACCATGACTTTCCGGAGCAAGCCTGTGAAGAGAAGTCAGAAATGTCACGAGAAGACGTCCAGTTCATGAAGTCTGTGACTGAGACAGTCAAGAAAGTCAATGGGCACTACAGCATTGGGATGCCTCTCAGAAACAAAAATGTGGTGATGCCAAACAACAAATGTGTTGCCGAGCAACGGGCATCAAACCTGAAAAGGAAACTCGCTAAGAACTCCAGCTTCCATGATGACTACAAGACCTTCATGTCAGACCTGCTGAACAAAGGCTACGCAGTGGAAGTTCCTGAAGACGAGCGCAATCGCAATGACGGCAGAGTATGGTACGTCCCCCATCATGGCGTGACCCATCCACAAAAGGGAAAGCTGCGGGTAGTTTTTGATTGTGCCGCTTCGTTTCAAGGGAAGTCACTGAACGAGGAGCTGTTACAGGGTCCGGACCTCACTAATGGTCTGGTTGGAGTCTTGACGAGGTTTCGACACGAACACATCGCACTCATCTCCGACGTTGAAGCGATGTATCATCAAGTTAGAGTTCCTGATGAGGACTCTGATCTTCTATGATTCCTCTGGTGGCCGCAGGGGGATCTGAGCCAGCCTCCGCGTGAGTACAAGATGGTGGTCCACTTGTTCGGGGCCAAGTCGAGCCCGAGCTGCGCCACCTATGCTTTAAGACAGACTGCAGAGGATGGAAAAGACAGGTCATCACCTGAAGCAGTAACTACAGTCCTAGAGCACTTCTACGTCGATGACTGCCTGGTCTCGACGTCTGACGAGAAGAAGGCCACTGCCTTGACCAAGGACCTCATTGCACTGTGTGAGAGAGGTGGATTCCGCTTGACTAAGTGGTCAAGCAACAGCCGCGAAGTGCTGTCATCACTTCCCGAACAAGAAAGAGCAAAGGAGATCAAGAATCTAGACCTGGACAAGGATGAACTACCCATGGAAAGGGCCCTTGGAGTGGACTGGTGCATAGAATCAGACTCCTTCAAGTTCCGGATCCATGTGAAGAGCATGCCCATCACCAGACGGGATATCCTCTCGGTCGTAAGCTCAATATACGACCCCCTTGGATTCCTGTCGCCGTTCATTCTTCTTGCGAAGACCATCGTCCAGAGTCTCTGTCAAATGAAACTTACCTGGGATGAAGAAATTCCAGAAGACGTGGCAACCAGATGGTTCGCCTGGCTGTCTGATCTGAGCCAGTTCGCCAGCTTTTCCGTCAGGAGGTGCATCAAGCCAGAGGGATTTGGTCCAGTGATGTCAGCACAGCTGCACCATTTCTCTGACGCTAGCGAGAAGGGCTACGGCGTAGTCACTTACCTTCGCATCGAGAACAGCCATGGTCGAGTCCACTGTTCCTTTCTTCTAGGAAAATCCAGAGTGACGCCGCTTAAACCAGTCACAATCCCACGCCTCGAGCTTACCGCGGCTACTATTGCGGTGAAAATGGATAAACTCATGAAGCGAGAACTTCGGATGGACCTCAAAGAGTCTGTGCTATGGACAGATAGCACCACCGTCCTCCGGTACATCGACAACGACGGCGCTCGTTTTAAAACATTTGTAGCAAACAGTATCGACAATCAGAGAGAACACAAGGCCAGCACAGTGGAAGTATGTCAACACGGCTTCTAATCCAGCTTACTACGCATCAAGAGGAATGAAGGCAGAGCACTTCATGAATTGTCAGAGCTGGATTAAAGGTCCTGACTTCCTAGACAAGAGTGAGTCTCACTGGCCTGTCCTATCAGAGTTCTCAAGAGAGATAAGTGAAGACGACGCTGAAGTGAAGCGTACGATCAGCGTGAACATCATCAAGACCGTAGACTCAAGCACAGACCCTCTCTTCAAGCTGATTCATCACTACTCCGACTGGCACAGCCTGAAGAAGGCGGTTGCCTGGATGTTGAGGCTGAAGGAGCTTCTTCAAAGTCTGTGCGAAACAAGGAAGAAGTTAGAGTCTCAAGCCTAGTCTTCAGAAAGTCGAGATGCGAAAATCAAGACAGTTAAAAACCACATGCAGAAATGGAAATCTACCCTGAAAGGAACCCATTTGACTGTCAAGGACCTTAGAAGAGCAGAAACTGTGATCTTTCAGTTCAGCCAAAGTCAAACCTTCCATGAGGAGCTTCGCGCTCTGCAGAAAGGTGAAAAGATCAAGAGAAGCAGTGCTATCGTGAAACTGGATCCCTTCCTTCAAGACGGGGTTCTCCGGGTTGGTGGAAGATTGCACCAGGCAGCCTTGCCAGAACACACAAGGCATCCAACTATCCTGGCCAAGGATCACCACATCACAACCCTGATCATCAGGAACACTCATAAGGAAATCTGGCATGGAGGGAGAAACCACACCCTTGCTCGGCTGAGACAAAGGGTCTGGATATGTAAAGGAAATGCAGCGGTGAGAAGTGTGCTTTCAAAGTGTGTGAAATGCCGGAAGAGTCAAGCTGCCGTGAGTGAACAGAAGATGGCAAACCTACCACCTGATCGTATACTGCCTGACCATCCACCATTCACTAACGTTGGTGTAGACTATTTCGGCCCCTTTGAAGCAAAGCGTGGACGAGTGCAAGTAAAGCGTTATGGAGTCTTGTTTACTTGCCTTACAGTCAGAGCAGTCCACATAGAAATCGCACACTCTCTCGACACCGACTCATGTATAAATGCAGTGAGACGTTTCATAGCCAGAAGAGGACAAGTTAAGGTTATGAGATCCGATAATGGAACAAACCTGGTAGCTACAGAACACAAGATCCGCCGGGCGATGAAAGAATGGAACCAGTCCCAAATCTCTGAGGCTCTGCTGCAAAGAGGAGTCACTTGGATCTTCAACCCGCCTGCTGGTTCGCACCACGGTGGTGTCTGGGAGCGACAGATAAGAACAGTCCGGAAGATACTTACCAATCTTCTAAAGCACTTGACGACGAATGTCTGCAAACTGTGATGTGTGAAGTAGGAGCAGTGATCAACAGCAGACCCCTTACCAAGTCATCTGATGACGTGGACGACCTCGAGCCACTGACGCCGAATCATCTTCTCCTTCTCAAGGGAAAACCAGCACTCCCTCCAGGCATGTTTCAGAAGGAGGATCTATACACCAAACGAAGATGGAGGCAAGTGCAGTATATCTCTGACATCTTCTGGAAGCGCTGGTCCAGAGAATACTTGCCCCTCCTACAAGAAAGGCAGAAGTGGCTGGAGAAGAAGAGGAATGTGAAAGAGGGAGACATCGTACTCATCGTGGATGAGAGGGCTCCAAGAGGGTCCTGGTTAATGGGAAAAGTGGAGAAGACAATCCCCGACGCCAAAGGGTTCGTCCGTCGGGTCCTTGTCAAAACGAAGACCAACACCTTAGAGAGACCCATAAATAAGTTGTGTCTCCTGCTCGAGATGGAAGAATCTCATGGACAATAAAGGATATTATTATTTAGGACTTTATTATTTTTTACAGTTGTCTGTCTTGTAGGCCTCACCTAGACTGGTCTAGGATGTTTATGTTGGCTTAGGACTTAGTGAAAGAGTAGAGAAAGGGTTCACAATGTATAAATTGATTTTAGTTTAGTTAGGTAATTGTCATCCCCATGATGAACAATTAGGGGCCGGAATGTTAGTGCCATTTTCCATATTGTAATCCAGATTTAGATATTATACTATTTAAATTCATATTCAGTGATTGTTCATTATAGTGATTGCATATTTCAGTTATGTTTAGTGCACATGCATTGCATTGCTTAGAATAATCAGAGGTCAGTTGTGACGTAGTGAGCTCGCGCATTTATGTATCAACGGTCAGATTTGTTTAATTGTTTCAGAATTCAGTAAAGGACGGAGCTGACACAGTTTTTCTACCGTTGTTGAAACACATTACACGCGTAGACTCGTTCTTTCCGTCCAAGATTGGTTAAATGAATAATTATGTTAAGAAATATTTACTGATAACAAGAAAGGAACTTTAGCCACTACATGGCATGTTACTTGCACTGGCCAGTAGTGATGTGTCGTTCGTGAACGATTCGTTCATTTTGAACGAATCCTTATAAGGACTCGGGAGTAACGAGTCCTCTCAACGAGTGATTCGTTCATTTCCCGACTCGGTCTTTCTACGAGTCTTTGGATCATTTTTCACGTGACCTGCATAGGCTCTGTAGCTAGAGGAAACGAACGATTCGTTCCTTTCCCGACTCGGTCTTTCTACGAGTCTTTGGATCATTTTTCACGTGACCTGTACAGGCTGTAGCAAGAGGAAACGAACGATTCGTTCCTTTCCCGACTCGGTCTTTCTACGAGTCTTTGGATCATTTTTCACGTGACCTGCATAGGCTCTGTAGCTAGAGGAAACGAATGATTAGTTCCTTCCCCGACTCGGTCTTTCTACGAGTCTTTGGATCCTTTTTCACGTGACCCGCATTGTATTTTTTAGTAGAGGAAACTGTTTCCTTATTCCCTTTCGCGTGGCCGCTGTTTTAGTAAGACGTGAATGAATGATATTCGCTCAAGTCATCATACTGACTGGTTTTGTTATTTTCACTTTACATTTACACTTACAGTTTAGTGCAGTGTAATTGTTTGACGTGATAATTAAATGCTAGTGTGATAATACATGACCAAATCATACAAACTCATGATACATTATTTTAATGCAGGAATTTATTTTGAAATAGTATTTGCTGGTGCACATGTCATGCACTAACCTACAGTGGACGTATAGGGGCTATACGTCCTTTGCAGTGGACGTATAGCCCCCAACCCCCCCCCCCCCCCCCCCCCCCCTCCCTGAAATGAACAAATGACTCGAAAAAAGATTCGTTCATTTTACTGAACGAGATTCAAAGAACCGAATCAGTAAAAAGAACCGAACTTCCCATCACTACTGGCCAGCTTGCAAATACTGAGGATAGCCTACCGAAGTTGAGTTAGCCAATGTCGTTAGCGATGCTAGCTAACGTTAGTTTGCTAGCTGTATAAAACATTTCACTGACACTGGGTCTTGCAGCTGTTTGATTGACTGCAATTATTATCAAAGGTTATGTTCTACTACTAGCCATTTGCCTACTATAGCAAGTCACAGTATTTCCAAGCCCTGATAATGTAGCTAACTGAGAAGACTCAGTAAATAGATATATTGGGACGAAGCTGCAATACAGTACATACAGTAACAGAAAGTGTTTCATTCTGCAGAAATTGTGTAAATGTTTAATGTAACAAATACCGTTTTTTATAACACCTCAATTGTTATCATTTGTATAATATTACTGCTCATCTTCGTTAGTCAAAGGCACAATGTTTACCCAGACGTGACTTTTGTGCATGGAAAAGTGAAAGGTAAATGTAGGCTAGTGTAGTGCCTCAAAAAGTAATGTCAGGCACTGAATGATCACTAGATATAAAGAAAACGTTGACTTCCACTCGGTGCTATTCACTGACAGTAAAAATAAATTGCATATGTGCACTGCTGTTCGTTGAAGAGCTCCAGAGGTCGTTGCTGCGTTGCTAAATGATAGCAACACACCAGGAGGACACTTCATCAACTTTCCACTCATTCTCCTTGGTACAATGAACCGTTTAATGAATGAATCTTTTAATAAATGATATGTTAATCATTTATTTGGCTTTGACGGCCGGCTGCGGGCCATCATATACATTAGTGGTTCTTGCCACCTCTTCATCATCCCGGTCGGTCGCCATAGTTCTAGTACTAGACTGAGGCTACTCTGCTACACGACTCCCCAACGTGACGTCATCGTCGAATTACGCTACTATGCTAATGCAAACAAAAAAATTACAAAAACTGGTCTTAAACACCATTTGGAGATTTCTTGTATAATATACATATCTTGAGTGCTTTATGTACCCATTAATCGACAGTGGTGGTTAACCTGCCATATGGCCTTTAAAACTGTAAGTCGCTCTAGATAAGAGCGTCTGCTAAATGACTAAATGTAAAACAAAGTACGACGCACACTTAAAACAATACTGTACATTTCCTGTACATTTATTTGAACAATGTTCTGCACATTATCACTTACTGTTAACTTGCTTGGATAACTAACAGCAGCACAACAATTATGGTCCATGCATGGTGTGGAATGTTGCAATGTTTCCTTAGAGAATACCTGAATTACCCATTTGTTTTACATGTTCCACTCACTTGAAGCCATGTCACTCTCTGACAATATACCAGCTTACCAAAATGCCTGTGCATGTTTATTTCCTACTTGATAAGGGGATCAGATGGCTGAGCGGTTAGTGAATTGGGCTATTAATCATAAGATCGCCGGTTCAATTCCTGGCCATGCTAAATGATGTGTGGGCAAGGAACTTCACCCTACTTGCCTAGGGTGGATGTCTGTGCTTACTGTAAGTCGCTTTGGATATGGGCGTCAGCTGTAATGACTTGCCTTGAATATCGGGGTACACGATTGGATTTTTTGAAGATGTCAAGTATATGAGCTGATTGGATGCAGACCGTAGTTGTCTGGAAAATATGCCTGTCGGTAAAATGTTCCTTGAAACAGCTCCATTGTCAGGGATTGTTCAAAATCTTCGACCCACCACCTGATTTGAGCAATACAATATTTAGCTTGGCAGCCGGAGTTGGAAGTCAAGACATTCATGTATCCATCTCTAATGATTCTACAGTTAAATGCAGTCATGAGAAGCATGTTTGCATCTACAGTTAAGATGGAACACCTTATCTTATATTAATGTAATTTTTTAACTCATGTAATCCAGATTTTTTTGCACATCCAAATTGTCAGATATTCGTTCAACAAGTCATCTTCAATTGTCTTAATGTTTGTCAGAATCAGAAGGGATTTTATTCGCCATGAATGTTTGCACAAACAATTTACTTTGGCAGGGAGGTGCATACATAAAACATATGAATATTGGATCTTAAATATGTGGACCAACTATACAAAAGGAGCTAAATCTAGCTAATACTAAGGGGAATAAAAAATATAAGTAGCCCTAATCAACAATCTAACCTGAAAATACAGATGGTGCAAACGATACAATAGTGCAAATTGCAATGTGCAGGGTGTCATTGTGCAGATTGTGATTTAAAGTCAATGTGAATCCTTGGCCTTGTAAAAGAGGCCAACAGCGGATGGGAAGAAACCGTTCTTGTGGCGTGAGGTTTTGGTCCTGTGGACCGCAGCCTTCTGCCGGAGGGGAGTGACTGAAACGGAGTGTCCAGGGTGGGAGGGGCCAATCATTTCTTAAAATGGGTTTCACATTTTGAATTATACTTGTGCGCCTATCGTCAAATTTCATTGTGGTTTCTTAATCAGAAAACAAAGTGTTTCTTTAATTCTACAGAACCCAAACCAAGCCTGGAAATTAGTTGGAATTACCAGAACACTTGGGATTCAAGCACACATTTACACTGCTACAAGGATCAAATTGACTTATGCCAATAGGAACAATTACAGTTCACAAGTCTCAGCATTTAGTGTACAATTAAGCTAATGTTATCAATGAAGGTCAAGCAAGCCAACTTGGGGGTGGAAGGTCGGAATATTTTATTTTATCAAGGCATTGTGATAAAGGCAGTTGAAAACCAATTAAAAAATATTCCATAGATGTGAAATTGACAGCTTTAGTGCAATGGTTCTGTCTTTTTGCAAACAATGTTGCAATACAAATGTGATCCCTTACACCCCTGTATTAAATTGCACTCTGCTGCACAGGCAGCAAGAGGGTAAACACTTAAGACGTTAAAGGGGTAGAGGTAGTTGCAGAAACGATGGAATGGCTTTAGTCGACCTCCTCAATGGTTGGTCCAGATGATCCACCGGCACCAGGAGCGGCACCTCCAGCTCCAGGGAAGCCGCCGGGCATGCCCTCAGGCATACCACCAGGCATGCCTCCAGCACTCTGGTACAGCTTGGTGATGATTGGGTTGCACACCTTCTCCAGCTCTTTCTGCTGGTGCTCATACTCCTCCTTCTCAGCGGTCTAATAGTAAAAATAAGACATCGGGTCACCAAGGATGAATGCCACTGCTTCTTCCAAGAAGAGGAAAGGCCATGAGAAAGTTAAGGCAGCAATTAACTGGTCACACTTTACCTGGTTCTTGTCCAGCCAGCTGATGACCTCGTTGCACTTCTCCAGAATCTTGGTCTTGTCCTCCTCACTGATCTTGCCGGTCAGTTTCTCATCCTCCACGGTGGACTTCATGTTGAATGCATAGGACTCCAGAGAGTTCTTGGATGAAACCTTGTCACGCTGGACATCATCTTCTGACTTATACTTCTCAGCCTCCTGGACCATACGCTCAATGTCCTCCTTGGAGAGACGACCTGGAAAATATATAGGAATCCATTAACGCACAGCAAAACAATCACACGTGTAGCCCTTTTACAAGCTTGTCGGAGGGCTTCACATATGCCCATAGACTACACCCAAACCCTCAAGGAAGGTGAGGAAAAACTTCCTGGAAAAAATAATTTTGAAGAAACCTTGGTAGGAGAGTTTAGTGGGTGATTTTCCCTTCCTAGAGATCACTGAAGGAGTTCAGGACACCTACCCTTGTCGTTGGTGATGGTGATCTTGTTCTCTTTGCCAGTGCTTTTGTCAACAGCAGACACGTTCATGATGCCGTTGGCATCAATATCGAAGGTGACCTCAATCTGAGGAACACCACGAGGAGCTGGGGGGATGCCAGTCAGCTCAAACTTGCCCAGCAGGTTGTTGTCCTTGGTCATGGCTCTCTCACCCTCGTAAACCTGTTGATCAAAATCAGTATGAGCAAAATGCGCATGGCTCTTTGAAAAGCAACAATCACCTACATCTCACTCAGACATCCAAGGAAGGAGTTGGGCCATCTTTGGTTTTTACACCTCTGGTGGAAACTACGAATGGCAGGAATAAACTTCATCACAGCGAAGGAAGGATTTCAGATACATTCTATCCAGTCTTTTTACCTGAATAAGCACACCAGGCTGGTTGTCAGAGTAGGTGGTGAAGGTCTGAGTCTGTTTGGTTGGAATGGTTGTGTTACGCTTGATCAGGACGGTCATGACCCCGCCAGCGGTCTCAATACCCAGGGACAGGGGGGTGACGTCCAGCAGAAGCAAGTCCTGGACATTCTCAGACTTGTCACCAGACAGGATGGCAGCCTGGACAGCTGAAAACAAAAACAATTAAGTCAAAATCATCACCAGCTACAGGATCAACATTATAACTTGGTTATTGTCGCTCAGACATCCAAGGAAGGTGTTGGGCCATCTTTGGTCTTGCAACCTCTGGTGGAAACTACGAATGGCAGGAATAAATGTCATCACAGCAAACTTAGAGGAGCTTAAGTTCAGTCACTGCCTCACCTGCTCCATAAGCCACAGCCTCATCAGGGTTGATGCTCTTGTTGAGCTCTTTGCCGTTGAAGAAGTCTTGGAGTAGCTTCTGAATCTTGGGGATACGAGTAGAGCCACCGACGAGTACAATGTCATGGACTTGCCCTTTGTCCATCTTGGCATCACGGAGTGACTTCTCGACTGGGTCCAGAGTTCCACGAAAGAGGTCAGCATTGAGTTCCTCAAAGCGGGCCCTAGTGATGGATGTGTAGAAGTCAACGCCCTCATACAGGGAGTCGATCTCGATGCTGGCCTGAGTGCTGGAAGACAGGGTGCGCTTTGCCCTCTCACAGGCGGTGCGCAGACGGCGTACAGCCCTCTTGTTGTCGCTGATGTCCTTTTTGTACTTGCGCTTGAACTCTGCGATGAAGTGGTTGACCATGCGGTTATCGAAATCTTCTCCACCCAGATGGGTGTCTCCAGCAGTGGACTTGACTTCAAAGATGCCATCCTCAATGGTCAGGATAGACACATCAAAAGTACCACCACCAAGGTCGAAGATGAGGACGTTCCTTTCAGCTCCAACCTGTTGCATAAGAGGGGACTCGATTGATTAAAATATCATTAACAAGGAAGACAGCAGGGTCTAGAAACTTCGCTCAGACATCCAAGGAAGGTGTTGGGCCATCTTTGGTCTTTCAACCTCTGGTGGAAACTACGAATGGCAGGAATAAACTTCATCACAGCGAAAAAAATAACAAAAATTGGTCTCTGGCGTAGCTCACCTTCTTGTCTAAGCCGTAGGCAATAGCAGCAGCTGTCGGCTCGTTGATGATGCGCAGAACATTCAGGCCAGAGATGGTTCCAGCATCTTTGGTTGCTTGGCGCTGAGAGTCGTTGAAGTAGGCTGGCACAGTAACTACAGCATTGTTAACAGTCTGAGGAAGAAATAGACCTGAGGTCAATTTTAATGTCTAGACATGCCATTCAAAATATGACTTTAGTCAATTCATAAAATCTTACCTTTCCGAGGTAGGCTTCTGCAATCTCCTTCATCTTGACCAGAACCATGGAAGAGATCTCCTCTGGGTAGAAGCTTTTGGTTTCGCCCTTGTACTCAACCTGTACTTTGGGGCGGGTGTTGTCATTGACGACTTCAAAAGGCCAGTGCTTCATGTCAGACTGCACAACTCCATCATCAAACCTGCGGCCAATGAGTCTTTTTGCATCTATATACACACACACACACACAATAAAAACTTTTCAGTAAGAGAACTCTAGAACCGTTCCGACTTTAATTTTTTACATCACTCAGACATCCAAGGAAGGAGTTGGGCCATCTTTGGTTTTTACACCTCTGGTGGAAACTACGAATGGCAGGAATAAACTTCATCATAGTGATTTAGGTTGAATTAAACAGGCACATCATCCAAAGCACTTACCAAATACAGTGTTGGTTGGGTTCATTGCCACCTGATTCTTTGCAGCGTCACCAATGAGCCTCTCGGAATCAGTGAAAGCAACGTAGCTTGGAGTGGTCCTGTTACCCTGGTCATTGGCAATGATTTCAACTTTGCCATGCTGAAACACTCCAACACAAGAGTAGGTTGTACCCAGGTCGATGCCCACTGCTGGTCCCTTAGACATTTTGTCTATGTAGAAAAATAAAATATTAAGTAAACACAGATCAAGCCTCAGAAGGAATCCACATCATAAAACCTTTTAGTTTTGGCATTGCAATGTAATACCGGAAGTCTGCTCGGTGAAATGAGTCACACCACGTGGGGTCAGAGATAAACTTCTAGAATATTCTCTACCGCAAGGCCTTAATCACTGAGCATGACCATGTGTTATCGAGTGCCGAAAAAATTGCACATAACCTGTTAATTATAAGTTACATCTACCACACTAATATTCATAATATGTCTGATCCATATAGGAGGATCACCTACCGGTTTAAAAATGAATAATGTATGACAGAAAAAGGATAGCTAGCAAAAGGTCAGATTAGCGTTAGCCTAACCTACCTCTACCGTATTCGACCAAAAAAAAAAAACTCACTTTCGAAAATCTCATTACACACTTGGTGTGACATATCTTAATATTTTACAATACAAACACACAAAAAACATTACAATAATTGCAAGCCGAATACCAGCTAACTAGATACAGTAGGTAGCTAGATCTAGGTTCTTCCGACAGCGTTGTTTTTTCGTGACCAGACTCAATTCGGTATCAAATTACGATGCTTACATTACTTGTATCGATAATTGGCCATTTTTATCAAAATAGTAAAGTTCAACCAGACCATAGCACTTACCGATTTATTTGACTTAAGCCTGATGACGATAATGATGTTAGTTGGAGCTGAGCAGCCGCGAAGCTTACCGGGTCTCCGCCTTTGAGAAAGAAAGAAAGTCAAATGAAATCGGGCCGGTTTTAATACCTTGATGGCAACCAATGACAGGCCAACATTTACAAAGACTTTCCAAACTCACCAATCAGCATCCAAAACAGCCCTTGATATCCCTCCCACCTTATCACCCACGCAGTAAGAAAGAAATGCAGATAGGAGTTTTACTTACTCAAATATGTTGTGAGGGCAGAAAGGAAAATGATTGGTTTACAGATTCAACCAATTAAATTGAAAGAGAGGCAGGCTCAAGACATTTGTGTAGGGAATCGGACGTTTCAGGTGGTGGGCCCATAGAGTTAATATAACTAGAGTAAGCTACTTTTGTCTTCCAAGATGGCGTACCCATTAATTTCTATGAAAAGCGCTCAGTGGCGCAGTGAGGCAAGCGAGAGCGCGAGACTGGACACGGCCATATTTCCACTTACGTGTCTTCCGGTCTAGCTTTTTTTTTTCCTAGGTCCGAGACATAGAGTTAATATAACTAGAGACAGCTACTTATCTCTTCCAAGATGGCGTCCCCATTCATTTCTATGAAAAGTGCTCAGTGGCGCAGTGAGGCAAGCGAGAGCTCCAAACGGACCGCGCCATCTTTCCAGACCGACTCGTCCGGTCTTGCGCAGAAGCTTGTTCCTAGCTCCAAAACTCGTGCATGCTTGCAACTAGCTGTACACGTCATACTTTGCGACAACCAGTCGCGAGCTTGTGAGCTGGAGCTAAGGTATTGCAGAAAACTGTCAGAATGTTGTACAAGTCCGATCAGGAAGCAGATAGCCTACATGTGAACTTCATGAAAATCAATTCTATTAGTACTGTAGTATTATACGTGCAGGGCCTATACGTTGTTCTTTTTGCTTCGTGTTTATAGTTTAACTGCTTATGTATTGTGTCGGATAATTAAACTGTAAACCTGAATATCTGGCTCCGTCGTTGTTCTAGCGCTGCAAAGCAAGCTAAATTAAGCCTATACCTTTGTTACTATTATAATCATGATGAGTGTTGTTTACTATTAGGCTACTAGCTTATTGTTAATGCCATCGTTGTGGTGTTAACTGACTTAAAGTTCTAACAATATAACGACCATAAGAATATTGACGTTATCAGACATGATTTATTCATCTTTGTCTTTGCCTCAGAATAACATGTCAACAATATATAATGACGCCGTAACTAGGGGTGTCACGATACCAAAAATTCAGTAGTCGGTGCCAATACCATTAAAATAACACGATTCTCGATGCCAATTTCGATACCATGGTAAAAAAAGAGAAGATTGTCTAAGATTCCATGTAGGCTACTTGAACCATGAACTTCTTTAAAGTATTTGAAAAATAGCAAAATGTCCTACAAAGACATACAAAACATGTCCACATGGCACAACATAATAAAGTGCAATTAAGCCATTCAGCTAACAAGATGAACATGACACGAGTTTACCTTCTAAGCTATGGGCTAACGTTAAAACTACAGCTAACCTAAACTATGTACATAAGCCATTGTAACACAGGTGCCCACCATCTCAAACATCATGTAACGTGTATTTTAGTATGACAGATTAAACAAACAGAAAAAGAGAATTCTTTGGATGTATTCAGAATTTCGCCGCGACTTCAATGAACGTTGATTTATTTTGTATGATGCCAGATGTTAGCATCGGTGCTGCGCCTCTTCTGGAACTGAATCAGAACTTGCCTTGAATTCTTTAAACAAATCCAGATGACGATCTTTCAGGTGCTTAGCTAAATTGGAAGTATTCCCCCTTGGTCTGAAGACTGCGGTAGCATTTTTTGCATAATGGATTCTGCAGGATTAATTATAACGCCAGGTTCATCTGCCTCAAACGCAAACAACTTTCTTTGCCTTTCTTGTCAACAAGTCGAAGTGGGGCGATCGCTAAAGCAGCAGTTGTTATCTTGTTTTTCTTAATGTAAACGTCGACTGGAACACTCCTGAAGGCGCAGCACCGATGCTAACATCTGGCATCGGCGCTCACGGTACTTACTGTGCTTCAAAAGATGGGCATCGTCGGTGTTTTGTTATTTTAGCATCGGAAGGTACCGTAAGTATCGGTTCTCGTGACATCCCTAGCCGTAACATGCCACGATATTACAACTAATTATATTAGGCGTTTGTCATGCCATGAGCATAATAGCGTTCATTACAAAATGGTTAAATCTGCTTTAAAATAACTGAAAACAAAACTCTACAAACAACCGTCATGTGTGTGCAACTATTTGTAAAACGTGCTACAATAAAGGCAGGCAGCTGTAGATTATCAAATCCTTTCTCCTTGTTCTCATTCAGCTCAAGTAAATCAGCGATTTGCTGATGCTCCCTTTTGTGCTCGTTCATTGTTCGTATCCGCGAGCACGTTTCCAGGCAATTTTTCTTGACGTAAGCAAATAAATGGGCTGCTAGTTTACCCATTTCGGATTGGTTTCAATCTTAGAAAAAATCAGGAAAAAATCTTCTATGAAAAAGCTAATAGTATGAGCCAGGTTCAAGAATTGAACAAAAATTATTGGGGGAGATAGTTTTAGATATGTTGACTGGAGTTAATAGAATAAAAACGACCGGACGACCGGAGTCGGGTAGAAAATCGGAAATGCAATACCACCTACATCCACCGGGGCTGTTGCCTCAAGCCGAGGGGTGGGGGCTTGGTCCGAGACCTTGTGCACGCTTGCAACTAGCTGTACACGTCATACTTTGCGACAACCAGTCGCGAGCATAGATTTATATGGTTACGAGCGTGTGAGCTAAGGCATTGCAGTGGCAGAATCTATGGGCAGGAAGTCCGATAAGAATCAGAGGCTGTGTCTACTACCGCGCACTTTATGAAGTACACTGCAATACAGTGCCCTGCAAAACAGTGCACTTACATATTCAGTGCACTCCGTTGCTGATAAGTGCTGTCTCAAATGGAACACTTACAATAAACACTTAGTGGAAGTGACGGATGCAAATCTGCTCGACACACCCGCAAAACCTGCCAAAATGAACGCGCTTCTCCACTCAAGTGAAAAAAGCTGCCGAAAGGGCTCCTCCTTTTCCGCTACGTAGCCAAGATGGCGCCTGTTTAGGGCGAGTAGTGTCCATCGTTGTACACTGTTTTTTTGGACCGTTTGCAGTGCGCCATCCGGGTACTTTCAGTGCACTGAATTCTTCTGGTTTTGTGAGTAAAGTGCCCTAAGCACTGAAAGTCAGTGCTCGAAGTGCACAAGTGCGCGGTAGTAGACATAGCTAGAGACATGATGCAAACTTGACGGAAATGTATTCTGTCACTGTATAGTATTCCTTCCACTTGTTTTTTAGAAATAGGCTATAGGGCTAAATATAGGGATATTCTAGATGGAACTCATCACATATGTTGCTTTTTTTCTTCGTGATATGAGTATGATTTCCAACGCATTGTATCCGATGAAATCGACTGTTCACATGAACAGCTCCGTCGTTGTTCTCGCCAGGCAAAGAAAGCTTAGTTATTTTAGTAACCGAAATCTTCCATAATGCAGACTTACCATAGCTTACTGTCAACTTTATATTCAAACGAAATGCCACGAAATTCACACTGCCTTCAATTTATCATCAGTGTAGAAATGTGGCCAGTGTTTTATATGTTCATCCTACAAAACCAAACGCCTATTAATGGATATAACGTGATCTAACAAGACTCAGTAATAATGTAATAAATAAAAGCTTGAGAACTGTGTCTAAAATATACTTTATTGAACATTTGCCTTTGAAAGGGGCTTATTCACAGAACCATATAGGCTACAAGACGTTTCCATCAGATGTAAGTGGGGGTGAAACATAATCACTGAGGACCTTCATTGTCCCACAAAAGCAGTCTGGCTTGATGACCCGATCAAAAAAAGAATAATGGGTGTGTTTAACAAAAGCTTCTGAAGGCAAGACTAATATTATTTAAATATATAAATTGTGGTTAACAGTTAAAGTATTATTCTTAGTCTTTGCTCCAGATAGACATGTCCACAATCTATGCTCCCTCTTAACATAATATATTTGCCATCATGTTATGAACGTTTTTACAAAAAATCAAATCTGTTTTAAAATAACGGGAATAAACTATATTAACGACATTTCATGTATGTGTGACAACCATTTGCTAAACAGGGCAGGCAACTCAAGCCATTTGTCCCTGTGCTCATTCATTAAGTGAGCATTCATTCAGCTCAATGTAAATTGGCTATTGGCGAATGTGAACTAGTGATGTGTCGTTCGTGAACGATTCGTTCATTTTGAACGAATCCTTACAAGGACTCGGGAGTAACGAGTCCGCTCAAAGAGTGATTCGTTCATTTTCTCGTGGCCGCGCATCGGGACTGTTGCATAGGCTGGGTGGGGGTCTGGGTGGGCCGAGCCCGTATGGAAGCCCATTTCTGCCAGTAAAAAAAACTGAGATACTAAGTCGAAACTAGAAAGGTACATTTCCTGAAGAAAATGTGTGTGTTTGCTGAAAGCAGTTGAAACGATTGTTTTGATGGCTTGAATAGTAAAGAAGGTTTTACAACATTTTAAAAAGAGGTATGTGCTTTAAAAACAAAATGGTGAGAAAAAGTGTTAGAAGTATATCTGTTATTGTTATGCATTGCAATATTTTCTTACTGTTGAAAATTTAGAAAAAAACTGTGATGAAAACAGTATATTATTGACTTTCATACATGTGTAAGCGTTAAAAGTATCAAAGAATGAAACAGAAAGTTTGAAGTTAGAAAAATGAGCAAATATAGTGATGAAGAGTATATTGCATAACAGTTATCAATATAGCAGACAAAAGTATGTCAGCAGTATGAAGGTGAAATAAAGTGCTGCTTTGAAACCTAAATGATAAGACCAGTTAAAAGTATATCTGTCATTTTTATGCATTGCAGTATTTTCTTACAGTTGACAAAGGAGAAACTGGTCGTGTATTGCATGCCGCACTATCTCATCAAAATGACAGTTCTCTTTACAGTCAGAGTTCGCGCAAAAAGGTGGAACATAAGGGAGATACCCTTTCCGAAACTTGTAAGGGCGTAATAGTTGGTGAAAGACCCAGAGAAACACGAGTATTCAACGACGCAAAAAGCTTGAAGCCACCTCCCGGAAATGAGTCTCTGCAGGTTTGGATGTCTGCATCTGTTTGAAGTTTCTTGGCGAATAAAAGCCATTCTGATTCTGAAAATTATTAATAATTGTGTTATGTATGCAGGTGTACTGATAAAGTATTATTGTACTAAACCGGGTATCGATCCCCATTCCTAACCATGCCACTCCACATGCTACTACTGGACTGTCACCCTTCGAGTTGCTGCATGGCAGAAAAATGCGCACACGCCTCCATATCCTTCCTCCGCCGCTGACAAGCGTTGACACTGATGTGATTCGTCAGAGAGTGTTCTCCTGTCAAAAAAAAAATGAATTCATACACTGACTCCCGGCGTGGAGCACACGTTACCTCTTTCAAAGAAGGGAACAGTGCGTGTCCGGAAGCCTTTCCATGTTCCAAAGGCTCACTCACGCTACACCAAGCCGCTGGTGATAAGAAAGCAAGTTGGCCCTGGCACTTTCCTCTTATCTGACGGTAGGAAATGGCATTCCTCACGACTGGCTAGATACCATGCCCCTGCCTCGCCAGAGACACTTACATGCTCTACGCCAGATGCTGTGTGTGACAACTACACAGTCCCTGAGCCTGACCTACCAGATGCTGTGAGTGACAACTACACAGTCCCTGAGTCTGACCTACCTGATGCCATGAACTCTCACACCCCTGCTCGTGTCAGACGGCCTCCGAGTTGGCTTGAGGACTTTGTGACTTTAACACACTGTTACACTTGCGTACACATGCATAATTACTTTACAATTGTATAGCCTGTTAAAATGTTCCTTGGCTATGGATATACTACTCACACAAACACACTGATACTAGAGATCTAAAGACACTGGGCCTCATTCACCAAATGTTCTTATGAGCAAATTTGTACTCAAACCCCACTTACGCAGTTTTCACAAAGATTCTGGCATTCACCATAGTTTTTTTATTTGGGATTTGTTCTTAGGTAAGAACAGAATTTGCGCACACCCAAGAGCACTCTTACACACAATTGAGAGCTGACATGTTTGCGCAAAATAAGCCGTTATAACTTTTTCGTCCGTTCTTTTTAAAATTGAATATTTCTCTCCTTTATAATTTTCCAACTAATAATGTTCATAATTTCACACATATTTTTTTATTTGTTTTAATAAATACACACTACACTTACACTTCTGCTCATTTGTAAAGCACTTGGAATTTCCATTGGGTATGAATTGTGCTAGGCCTATATAAATACAGTATTTTACAATCGCTATGACAGTTTTTTCAATACCTTTAGCAAGTTTCCTAAACTCTTAACACAGTTAGCACAACATCCGTCTGTGTAGGCTGTACAATTAATACATTTCTTGTTGCTTTGACACAAAATGCATAGTGTAAATGCACATTTTAAATTCTTGAACTTCTTTTACACACAAGCTCAACCAAGACCCAAACAATCGATTTTTACTGCCCAATTTACCAATGCTTTCACACTGTCAGCAAAACAGAAAACATCATGTTCAAAACCTAAATTATTGGCTAAAGTGAAAGTGAACAGCTGTTTATATTGTGAATTGAAACACAAATATATCCCCTTTATTTTATTCCATTGCTATTGAGAAACAGCTGACGTTATGCAAATACTGTACATCACAGCTGATTCCCAACTAGGAAACATTCAGGTGTTGAGGTTCTTTCAATTGCTCTATGCTGATCTGGTGTGGAAAAAGAACAATATAGAGCATCTCAAGAAAGTAAGAATACAGTAATGCCTGCACAAGGGAGAGGAAGACAAGTACCAGGACAAGGGAGAGGAGTGGGACATGGGCAAGGGAGAGGAAGACAAGTACCAGGACAAGGGAGAGGAAGACGTTTCCCTTGTTCTATTTGACATTGTTTTACTGAAGTTATTCTTATAAATGTTGTTCAGTAATCTTGTTTACATAACGTGTGGCGTGGGTTGTGTTGGTGCTGCTATATGTTTAACATTTGCCAAATTCATTCATTTAGATGGTGGTTAGCTCAAGCTCACCCCAGAAAAGTATCGATAGTGGTATCGATAAAGACTCGGATCGTTAAGCAGTCTCGAAAATGGTATCAATATCGAAAAAATGTTTCCATGTGTGACGGTATGTAACGGACGTGGCCACGCTCCGTCACTACAAGGCGTCGTTCGCCACTCGCTGGGCTTGAACGCACGACCTCTGACTTGCCAAGCGCGACCACTACCAGCTACGGCAAAGAAAAGCTAGCTATTCGTTGACGTGGGTGGCCTATTACATACCTGAGGAGTGAGTTTCACAGGTTCACCCCCATTACACATGCATACCTTGGGTGGAGGAGGAGGATTGTCTGGCAGCTGGTTGGCACCGTTGCTTCTCGAAAAATGCATTTTACCTTTAGCTGATGCACAATGTTGAGGTGCTTATTCATTGCAGTAGTACCCCCCCCCCCCCCCCCCCCCCTCTTACAATAAATTATCTTCAAACATATGACACGTCGCTCCGTCCTTAACTTTGGCTTTATTAAAATGCAGCCAAGCCTTTGTACGCTTAGTACGTTCAGCCATCGTAACTAACAACAAAATGAGAAATAAAGCAGAGTAGGGCGTGAACCAATTAAATTCTTCTTCTTTTAGTTTAAAGGCGTTTGGCAGTCTAAATTGAATTTAGTAATTTTATTAGACAATCAATGTATGTTTGTGCACCAGTGATTTGATTTAAATTACATGACTTACCTCTCGAGACAAGTTACATTATATTAGCCTACCTAGTCTCAATAGCGGTATCGATAAGCTCAGACCTTCTTGATCTTCGGGTTTTGAGAAATTTGGAACCGGGTCCTTAGAGAACCGGGTATCGATCCCCATCCCTAGTCAGGAGGGTGGTCAGTGCCTGGTGATCTGTACGTAGTGTGAATCGTCTGCCCCACAAGTTCTCCATTTCTCTACAGCCCACACGCATCCAAGAGCTTCTTTCTCGACTGTTGAGTATATGCGTTTAGCAGATGTGAGAGTCCTAGAAGCAAAAGCGACTGTTTAGTTTTTAGTTTATTTGACTAGTTGATTAGTTTAGGTAGAAAAAATTATAAAATAACATAAAATTTGTATATACACAGACATGCATACATATATAAAATTACAGCTTAATAAGGTCATGAATAATTGTAAGTAATTCAAATGAGAAATTCCCATGTTCAAAAAGGAGTAGGAAGAAGTTCATAACAAACTTTTCAAGTCCTACCCCCTTTCTCAATTTTTATCCTTTAGTTAAATACGAAACAATTTGATGCTTCTCTTATACATCTTTACATACACCGTAAATCTATCTACCTACTGTTCACATAAACCCATGCATTCACATGGATACAGATGCATACACATTCACATTTTGTTCTTCTTTCTATTCCATCTATCTTCTTAATTTCCATCTATCTATAGCAAATCTAATAATAGATGTGCGCTCAGTGTGGTTGGGTTGGATCTGTGAAAGCACCGCGCCAAGGCCGTAATCCGGAGCATCCGTTGTGACGATGGTGGGGAGATCAGGGTTGAACAGAGCTAGGGCTGGGCTCTCCACTAGCAGCTTCTTCACAGTCTCAAAACTGTTCTGTGCATCCTCTGACCAGCTGAACTCATTGTCATGGCGAAAGCACTGACGCAGAGGCTATACTACTGTAGCAAAGCTCGGAATGAACTTATTGTACATTTTACATTTAGTCATTTTAGCAAACACTCTTATCCAGAGCGACGTCCAAGGAAAAGCAGACTCACCCTGTTGAAGTGGCACTTGATGTATTCAGTTGCAGCCCTGCATCTTTCAAACGCCGTAGCATAGCTTTCAGTGTGTTATCGTGTGTAGCTTGTGTGCGACCCCACACGATGACATCATCTAGGTAGTTAGCAAAATTAGGTAAGCCTGTAAGTATAGTGGCCAGCATCTTCTGAAAGGCAGTGGGTGCAGAGGCCTGTCTATAAGAGACACGGCAAAACTTAGAGTCCTTGCGTAATGAAGGCAGTCAGGTCACGACTGTCCTTGTGTAATGGCAACTGAAAGTATGCACTCTCCAAATCAATGGTGGAGAACACTGTGGCCCCGTGCAGCAGGCTCAGCATCTCGTCTATGTGTGGGAGAGGAAAGGAGTCCACAACCACAGCCTTGTTGGGTTCACACAGGTCCACACACATACGGATTTTACCAGACTTCTTTTGGACGACCAAAATTGGAGAGACCCAGGGGGAAGCATCTATCCTCTCTATCACACCTGCCTGAAGGAGATCTTGAATCTCAGAGCTCACAGCATTCCGCACAGACAGGGGTAAGCAGCGTAATTTTTGACGTACAGGCATGACAGTCTAGGACACTTTAACCTTATGCACAAAACCTTTTGCACAGCCGAGGGTGGATGTAGGCAGAGGAGCAGTGGTCATGACAGGAGCAGAGGTCATCGAAGGAGCAGGTTGAACAGCAGTGCCTTTGAAGCACAGGCTCAGGCAATTGATCAAGTCCATGCCCAGCAGAGCAGTACCAGATTCCACGATGAAGAGGAAAGTTTGGCATGTAGCATCATTCCAGGACACAGTAACTGGTTGACAGCCAATGACTGGAATAGGGGCACGAGAGTAGGTCACTAATTTAACTGTAGGAGGTAGCAGATTTACATGTTTGAAGTGTTTATCGAACAAGCATTTTGGCAGAATGGACACAGTAGAGCCAGAATCCACTGTGAGCTCCACAGGCACTGTAGTAGTTGCAGTCTCAATGTTAACTGTGTATTGAATTTTTTTAGATCCAGTGTGATCATGCAGGTAGAGGATCTGCACTTCAGGCATGTCAATTTCGCGATACAGAGCATGTTACGGAGGAGCGACACACTCTGGCATAATGTCCTGTTTTATTACAAGTCTTGCACTTGACAGAGACAGTAGGGTAGGATACATTGTTGGCAAGGTGTCTGTCCGATCTGCAAACGATCGCCTGCAATGCATTTCGCCTGTTCACCAGCAGATTCTATCTGTGTGGCAAGGTTAATGGCTTTCTGCAACGTTAAATCTAGCTCGAGAAGTAGCCTTTCACGTATGCGAGGATTGTTCAAGTATTCCACTAACTGATCACAAAGCATTTCGTCTAAGTTTGCACCAAACTCAGAAGTATTTGCCAAGTCTCTCAAAGCAGCAACGTACTGTAGCACAGATTCATGAGGGGCTTGAGCACGCTTTCGGAAAGCATGGCGCTCCGCCACGACATTCCGTTGAGGAATAAAGTACTTTTCAAGCGCTGTTATAGCGGCTTCCAGAGTCTCACCTTGCTCTGGCAATGTGTAAAAGAGTCTCTGGCCTTCAGTCCCAAGGCAGTGAGAAGAAGGAGTGCATGTTTGCGAGGATCTGGCCAACCGTCTGTATTCGATGCTACCACTAGCAAGTAATTGTTGAACATCTTCAACCACGTGTGGAGGGGGTAATGCAAAAACGGTGTGGAAAACGATGAAGAAACTCTTTATAGCATGTGTATTGACAGGCTCCCCTGTCAGCTGTGTTGTTGATGCCTCGAAAGAAAAGTGGAAGTAACCAGAGCTTGCCGTCAAGCAGTATCTCGGCCATACAATGTGTGGTGTAGTGGAAAAAATATCCTACTGCTGTAATCATGAAGTTGAAATGATTATGGATTATATGATTGAAAATGAACCTCTTAATCACCGTTATTACTTTTATATGCTATATTACTGAAAACCAGATGCAAAGCTGTTGACTGATTAGTATTACCACTAAAACGTAGCAGATATAAAGGCCAAAATGTGGAAGTCCAGATAGATAGTTAGAGAGCAACAGAGAGAAGTGTGTGTTTAGGCCTCTCCCATGAAAGACTACAAGGCCCAGATATTGAGAACTACAAGCGCTAGACATCAGGGGACAGATTTATGTCCTTAAACTCTGTATAACCTGTGCAGCTGGGCTGCAAGGCCCCACGTGGACCTGGAGGGAGAAAGTTAGGGAAAGTCCAGGCTATGCAAATTCTGTGACAATGGACCAACCGAGTTTGAAATGCATATTTGACTCTGTGACCACATGTAATGTCCGTCCGTCCGTCATCTGCCGCTTGTCCGGGGATCGGGTCGCGGGGGCAGCGACCTAAGCAGGGAGGCCCAGACTTCCCTCCCCCCGGCCACTTCCACCAGCTCTTCCTGGGGGACCCCGAGGCGTTCCCAGGCCAGCCGAGAGACATAGTCCCTCCAGCGTGTCCTGGGTCTTCCCCGGGGCCTCTTCCCAGTGGGACGTGCCCGGAACACCTCACCAGGGAGGCGTCCAGGAGGCATCCTAATCAGATGCCCGAGCCACCTCAGCTGGCTCCTCTCGACGCGGAGGAGCAGCGGTTCTACTCTGAGCCCCTCCCGGATGACCGAGCTTCTCACCCTATCTCTAAGGGAGAGCCCGGACACCCTGCGGAGAAAGCTCATTTCGGCCGCTTGTATTCGCGATCTCGTTCTTTCGGTCACTACCCATAGTTCGTGACCATTGGTGAGGGTACGAACGTAGATCGGCTGGTAAATAGAGAGCTTCGCCTTTCGACTCAGCTCCTTCTTCACCACGACGGACCGATGCAGAGCCCGCATCACTGCGGACACCGCACCGATCCGCCTGTCGACCTCACGCTCCATTCTTCCCTCACTCGTGAACAAGACCCCGAGATACTTGAACTCCTCCGCTTGGTTCAGGATCTCCTCCCCGACCCGGAGATGGCACTCCACCCTTTTCCGGTCGATTACCATGGCCTCAGATTTGGAGGTGCTGATTCGCATCCCAGCCGCTTCACATTCGGTTGCGAACCGCTCCAGTGAGAGCTGAAGGTCACGGCCCGATGAAGCCAACAGGACCACATCATCCGCAAAAAGCAGCGACCCGATCCTGAGGTCACCAAACCGGACCCCCTCAACACCCTGGCTGCGCCTAGAAATTCTGTCCATATAGGTAATGAACAGAATCGGTGACATAGGGCAGCCCTGGCGGAGTCCAACCCTCACCGGAAACAAGTTCGACTTACTACCGGCAATGCGGACCAAACTCTGGCACCGGTCGTACAGGGACCGGACAGCCCCGATCAGGAAATCCGGTACCCCGTACTCTCAGAGCACCCCCCACATGAGCCCCCGAGGGACAGTCGAACGCCTTTTCCAAATCCACAAAACATGTGTAGACTGGTTGGGCGAACTCCCATGTACCCTCCAGGACTCCGCAGAGGGTATAAAGCTGGTCCACTGTTCCACGGCCAGGACGAAAACCACATTGCTCCTCCTGAATCCGAGGTTCGACAATCCGACGGACCCTCCTCTCCAGGACCCCTGAATAGACTTTCCCAGGGAGGCGGAGGAGTGTGATCCCCCTAAAGTTGGAGCACACCCTCCGGTCCCCCTTTTTAAAGAGGGGAACCACCACCCTGGTCTGCCAGTCCAGAGGCACTGTCCCCGATGTCCACTCGATGTTGCAGAGTAATGTAATGTACCAATGGTAAAATATCAAAAATAATGAAGGAAAAATATAAAAGCAGATGTCTGGAGAAAAATTGCAGTCAGACTCCGGGGTCTACTCACGTTTGCTGGAATCAATCCGTTGTGTTGGATTCAAATAAACACTTTGCATCATACTTTTCCGTGCTGTTTTATATTTTGATATTGGTTAAAAACTTAAACTATTATTTCGACGACAGTAGGACGTCAGCGACATTTTAAAAGGCTTTTTAGAACAGAAAGGTGACTTAAAAAAAATCCATAACCTAGCGGTGTGTATTCTTTTTGCCTCCCCTTTCGAATTCAGAATTCAAATTACTAGACAAAAAATTATATCCTGAGAAAAGTGGATTTTGAGGGGTATAGCTCCATAGACCTTCATTCATTCTGCACTCAACCGTTAGCGCCCTCATATGGAACTAGAATGGAACTGCAACCAGTTCAGAACCCGGAAGTTTCCCGAGACTGGGAGTTCTCCCCATATAAGACATTCTCTTCTTCAAAAACTAAAAAGGAGTGGTTATTTGATTTAGATTTTAAAATTTAAAAAAATAAAAAAGAAATACAAGGCGTTTTTCTGTTTCACGGTAAAAAACGGATGAGCGAAAAAAAATTATGAGTTTGAATTTCATTATCTATTTATGATAACAAAAATATAATCACTAGAAAACAAAAACGAAAAAAGGCACCTTTTTTCAAATCCTGAGACCGGATGTGGTCATTTTCAAGACAAGACATGCGCCAAATTTAGGATTGCCGATGCTTCTTTAGCCCAGGCAAAAATTTCTCTGGAACCCTACTCTGGCCTGATTATAGAAATGGCACAAAAAGGCATGTCATCTGACAAAATCTCTGCACGCCTATAAAATGAAAGTGGGGGACCTAGAGGATTTTCAGCAAGAAGTGTGAGGAGATTTAGCGCTGAAAATGGCTCAAACTTGATGGGACTCACTGACACATATCTAGAGTTAGAAGTGGCAAAAGCTATAACCTGCTAGCCTGTCCCTTTTGCTATTGTATGTGCGTGCGTGTGTGTTTGTGAGTACGCCCCGAACTTTGTGTACCAAAATGTTGACAGGTATGTTCATTTAACTTAAGAGCCCAGGGGCTTCATGGATAAACGGTGCGTACGCACAAAAAGCTCGCGTACGGTTTGTGATGTATAAAGATTTACTTGACGTGAGAATGTACGGGCCGTCACGGAAAGTTTTGAGCAGACGTGAGAGTGTGCGGACCGTCCGCAAAGTCTAGTCTGGCTCTGTAACATGGCGAATTCTAACTGAAAAGTGCCGAAACTCACCAAACATTACAAAATAAAGTTTCCACTACTACGTTTATGATGTTGACTATTCAAAAAACATAAAAATAAAAGTACGATCAGTAGTATGGATGATCACATCAAAATGCCAAAACGCGAAATGCTATATAGCCTTCTGTTTAATCCGCCACCATTTAATAACTTCTGTTAAACTTGAGGGTGTCAAACAAATGACAAAATCACTCAGGAAATGCATGTCACTCTAACCATATAGCTGCCATGCTGTTACAATGCGCCACCACTCGTTTCTTCATTTAAAGTTTTACATCGGACCATTTCTTCTTAATTTCTGCCATGGTCCGGTTCTCCAAATCCACAGCATTTATGGCCCTATAATAATAATAATGATTGTATTTGTAATGCACTTTACATTGAGCTAAATCTCAAAGTGCTACAGGTTAAAAACAAGAAAGGGTGCAAATAGTGACAGTTTTCCAGTCCGCGGAATTTTTTTTGTCGCAAATACCTGATGACAGGCCGCCAAACATGACACATTTTCTCGCCTCCACCTCTGTTGTTAGAACCTCAATATCAGAGTCTGTGATTTTTTTCTTTTTTGCGTGTGTTTAACCATTTTACCGTATTTCTTCAAATAAACACTGTGGTGTTTATTAAATAACGTTCATTTTTGGTGCAGCGTTTATTCAAGGTCGGCGTTTATTCGAAGAAATACGGCATCAGACAAAGAAATGACCTCAGGAGCTAATTTATAGACCAATTATCACCCAACACATTACCGGTTGTATTCCTGATTTTATTTTACCTGGTTAGTTGGACGGTGTGCAGATTTTCTGGTAAATGTGCATATTGACTTCTGAGTTGGTAAATTTACAGAATTATTGGGAATTTTGCATAATTATAATTTTTCCCAAATGGACCAGCACAAATTGACTAATGACAAATCTTCACTGCCAATTCAGAACCATATAGTTGAAAGAATCTGGCCTGAAGTCAACATTCGTGTCAACTATCCACTGAAGACAGCCCTTATGCAATTGTTTGATCAAGAGGAACTAGACATGGACAATGGCCCTGTGAGATACTGTGTGTCCAACCTAACTGGCCAGTTGTGGCAGATTGGATTTACACAGCTGGTAGTCTTGGAAACAGGAACTGTTACCGCATTAAGTTGATGCAGCAGATGGCGGGTGGGGGTGTAAGGCTGCAGGAAAGACTTGATGTAGTCGTGTGCAGTCCCATTCACTGCTCGGAAGGTCAGTACCAGGGTCTTGAATCTGATGCGGGCCGTTATGGGTAGCCAATGGAGGGAGATGAGGAGCAGGGTAACGTGGGAGCGTCTGGGTAGATTGTAGACCAGGCTGGCCGCTGCGTTCTGAATCCTCTGAAGAGGGCGGGTTGCGCATGCTGGGAGACCGGCGAGCAGCGAGTTGCAGTAGTCCAACTTGGAGAGGACAAGTGCTTGGACAAGCAGCTGGGTGGAGTGCTCAGACAGGTATCTCCTGATCTTCCGGATGTTGTAGAGGGTGAATCTACACGACTGGGAGACCGCAGCAATGTGGGCCGTGAGGGAGAGCTCGTCATCCATGGTAACCCCAAGGTTCCTGGCAGAGGATGAGGGGGTCACCGTCGCAGATCCCAGGGTGATTGAGAGGTCGTGGGAGATGGAGGGTTTGGCCGGGATGATAAGAAGTTCCGTGTTGGCAAAGTTCAGCTGGAGGTGGTGCTCGGTCATCCAGGCGGAGATGTCTGTGAGGCAGGCCTCAATCCTAGCTGAGATCCCCGGATCAGTCGGGGGGAACGACAGGTACAGCTGCGTGTCGTCAGCGTAGCAGTGGTAGGAGAAGCCATGGGAGGTGATGATTGGTCCAAGTGAGGTGGTGTACAGAGAAAAGAGGAGGGGTCCAAGGACGGAGCCCTGTGGGACACCAGTGGAGAGCTGGCGGGGGTCTGATAGTTTGCCTCCCCAGGAGACCTGGTAGGATATTCCCGACAGGTAGGATGAGATCCACTGGAGTGCAGTGCCAGTGATGCCCATCTCAGAAAGTCTGGAGAGCAGGATCTGGTGGTTAACCGTATCAAACGCCGCAGAAAGGTCCAGCAGAATGATGACGGATGACCTCGAAGCCGCTCTGGCAGACTGGAGGGCAGTGGTGACTGAAAGGAGGGCAGTCTCTGTGGAGTGGCCGGTCTTGAAGCCCGATTGGTTGGGGTCAAGCAGGTTGTTCTTAGAAAGAAAGTTAGACAGTTGGTTAGATACAGCACGTTCAATTGTTTTAGAGAAGAAGGGTAACACTGATACCGGTCTGTAGTTCTGGAGGACGGCAGGGTTAAGGGAGGGTTTTTTGAGTAGAGGGGTAACTCTGGCCTGTTTGAAGGCAGAGGGGAAGGTGCCAGAGGTAAGAGAGGAGTTTAGAACATGGAGCAGAACAGTTATGATAGAGGGGGAGATGGTTTGAAAGAGAGGGAAGGGGACAGGATCAAGGGGACAGGAAGTGGGGCGATGAGAGAGAATGAGGTCAGAGAGCTCTGCCTCGGACAGGGGACAGAAAGAGTTTAGACATTTAGTTAGGTCAGTCATGGAGGGTGAGGGGGTAGGAAAGTGGGTTTAGGGAACCGACTGCTAATGTCGGCGACTTTTTTCTCAAAGAAGGAGGAGAAGTTGTCTGCTCTCAGGGTGGAGGGAGGGGGTGGGGGAGGTGGGTTAAGAAGGGTGGAGAAGGTAGAGAAAAGTTTGTGGGGGTTTGAAGCAGAGTTAATTTTGTTAAGAAAGTAGAGGGTTTTAGCACCAGCTATACACACAGTCTTCTCTCGCCCTGAGCCCCTAAACATCCAGATTTGCACTTGGGCTTGGGCTTAATATCATCAAAAGTAAAAAAGGTGATTAAATGGTTCATTTTCAATCATATAATCCATAATAATTTCTCCATCATCATAATTACAGCATTGTTTTTTCTACAACAAACATTGGCCAATCGGATTGGTTCCTTGTTTCTTGTAACGTAGCAACGGTTGGTCATTGTCAGCAAACTTAGTATCTAGGTTTTAGAGTTAAGACAAGTTTCTTAACATCTGTGGTCAATATCGTAAACTAAAAGTAAAACTTTTCAGTTACAAAGCCTTTGTTCGTAGTAACGCCAGCTGCAGTAAAGCTTTCATGACCCCGGTTTGGCTGTTCGTGACGGTTGGCTATGACAGTGTTGAGCCTCGATTTTTGCAGATTACTGTGAAACTTGCTTAAAGAAAAATTGTCTAGCTAGATTATATACACTTTAACCTCAATGTACATACCTTGTTTGGCATATTTGGTAGATTGTGGAAAAAATGATTTTTAGTTGTGAAGAGCCATCGCGCTAGCTTGGAATTGCGTCATCCCCTTACGTCTACCTTAAATCTTACCTTGGTGATTTCAACAGAGCTAACATGAAGAAAGTCCTGCCCAAATACTATCAGCACATTGACTTCTTCACACGTGGAGACCAGATCCTTGACCATTGTTATACAACATTCAAGGGCAGTTACAAACCCCTCCCCCGCCCTGCCTTTTGGAAGGCTGATCACACCTCCATTCTTCTTCTCCCCGCATATGAACAAAAGCTCAAACAGGTCAGACCGGTTGAGAGGTCAGTTCACCTATGGAGTGACGAGTGTGTGGCGACCCTCCAGGACTGCTTTGACACCACTGACTGGCTGATGTTCAGGGACGCAGCAGATGGGGACATTAACGAATACTCAGACACTGTCTCCAGCTACATCCAGCACTGCATTGATGACGTTGTCCCCAAGAAGGTTGTCCGGTCTTTCCCAAATCAGAAGCCCTGGGTTGATGCCGCGGTCCGGGCCAAGCTGAGAGCCCGTACTGTCGCCTTTAATTCTGGGGACCCTGATGAGTACAGGAAGGCCAGATACGACCTTCTGAAGGCCATCAAAGCAGCGAAAAGGGCCTACAGGACCAAGGTGGAGTCCAGCTACCATGGCTCTGACCCCAGGCGCATGTGGAGTGGACTTAAAGCCATTACAGAATACAAAGGGAGAGGCTACAATGAGACCCAGTCTTCTGTCCTACTGCCAGACGAGCTGAACTCCTTCTACGCTCGCTTTGAGAGGGACAGTGAACCCCCTGCAGTGGAGCTACCTGAAGGCCAAGCCAGTGGTGTGCCTACACTAACTGTAGCTGAGGTGAGGCTATGCTTTAAGAAGATCAACCCTCGCAAGGCACCTGGCCCAGACGGCATATCAGGTAGGGCCCTTAGGGGCTGCGCTGACCAGCTGGCAGGGGTCTTCAGTGACATCTTCAACCTCTCCCTTAACCTGTCTGTACTCCCCACCTGCTTCAAGAGGACCACCATCATCCCTGTGCCCAAGAACACCAAGGTCACATGTCTGAATGACTATCGCCCAATAGCACTGACCTCTATCATCATGAAGTGCTTCGAGCGGCTAGTCAAATCATTCATCTGCTCCTCGCTGCCCCCCACACTGGACCCTATGCAGTTTGCATACCGGTCCAATAGGTCTACAGACGATGCCATCGCTCTGACCATGCACACCGCTCTCTCCCACCTGGACAAGGGGAATACATATGTGAGGATGCTGTTCATTGACTACAGCTCTGCATTCAACACCATCATCCCCTCCAGACTGGTCTCCAAGCTTGTGGACCTGGGACTAAGCACCTCCCTCTGCAAGTGGATCTTCCACTTCCTGACGGGGAGGCCACAGGTGGTGAGAATCGGTGACCGCACTTCATCTGTACTGATCACCAACACAGGCACCCCCCAGGGCTGTGTGCTCAGCCCTCTCCTGTTCTCCTTGTTCACCCACGACTGTGCGGCTACGCACAGCTCCAACCTCCTCGTTAAGTTTGCTGACGACACAACCATCGTGGGCCTCATCTCTGACAGTGACGAGTCAGCCTACAGAGAGGAGGTTGACACCCTGACATCATGGTGTCAGGACAACAACCTCTCTCTTAACATCAGCAAGACCAAGGAGATGATTGTGGACTTTAGGAGGCGGCAGGAGGAGGAGCATGCACCCCTATTCATCAATGGATCGGAAGTGGAGAAGGTCAGCTGCTTCAAGTTCCTCGGGGTGAACATCAGCAATGACCTCACCTGGTCTGTTCACACGGACAAGGTGGTCAAAACGGCCCGTAAGCGCCTCTTCTTCCTGAGGAGACTGAAGAAGTTTGGTATGGACTCAGTCATCCTTACTAACTTTTACAGATGCACTATAGAAAGCATTCTGACTGGTTGTATCACAGTGTGGTATGGGAGCTGCACAGACCGGGACCGCAAGGCCCTACGAAGTGTGGTCCGTTCTGCTGAGTTCATCATCGGCAGGAAGCTCCCAGCCCTACAGGACACCTACCACACACGTTGCCTTAGGAAAGCCAGCAGGATTCTAAGAGACTGTTCCCACCCATCCTTCAGTCTCTTTACCCCGTTGCCTTCTGGCAGGCGTTACCGCAGCATCCGGTCGCGCACACGCAGACTGGACAACAGTTTCTACCCAAGGGTCATCAGGCTTCTCAATGGACACTGATATGGACATTTTTACTGCACACTAGTCACTTATACACTGTCACTTTCAGCTACTGGTTGCTCTTTCAGTAACATTGCACTACTGTACCTCGCCACCAGGCTCCTGTTTGGTCATTGACAAAGTCACTGATCTGTAAATTTGCACTACTGCACTGTACTCCATTTAGGTTAGATTAGTTTATAGGGTTGTAACAGGTTTTTTTTTTTTTTTTTTTGTGTATTAGGGTTAGTATAGCGTACTATTTATTGTTATCTGTAATTTAGGAAGTTTTAGTGTTAGGGTTAGTATAGTCGTTTATTTATTGCTATCTGTATATTTAGGAAGTTCACTTATCTAAGCTCAGCATAGATGTAAATTTGTTCTGTGTACTTATATGTTATGTAATGCCAAGTGCTTGCGTTGTCTTGTCTTAAGAATTTCAGTGCCCAGTCTAACCTTGTGTTGCTCTGTGCACCTGACAAATAAAAAAGACTTGAAATCTGTCTGCCGTTTTGAATTCACGCAAAATTACACACATTTCATTAACTCTAACCTGTCCTCTATCTTGTATTGAAAGTGGTTAAAAATTAGGTTTTCTAAAAAAAGTCATGCAGACTGAGACATTTTTTGTCAGAATGGCTCCGGATAAAGGATGATTTGCCAAACATAATCATATAAATATTTAAACGGTGTGAAACTAGAAGGCGACAGAAAAAAGTGGGCAAAAGAGGAAAATTAACTAGAAAGTGCATTTCCTGCTGAAAATGCGTTGGAATGCTGAAATCTGAAAAAAAAAGAATTAAGGCTGAAAATACAGAAATGAGAAAATACCCGCAATTTGAAAGCTGAAATTAATTTTGTCACACAAAAGAGGCAGTGTGGTAGCTGAACTGCATAATCTAACAAAGCTAAGTGCTTAAATACAATGCGGGAGAATAAGTTTGAACGTTGTGAAGCAATCGAAGAAAAAATTGAATTTCAAGAGAAAGTGTGGAAGCTGAACTGCATCATCTAACAAAGCTAAGAGCTTAAATAGCCTACAATGCGGGAGAAGCTGAAAGCTGAATTATTAAACAGAAGAAGAGGTAGGCTAGCTAGTCGTAACAAGAATAATATAGTTTTAACAGCTGAAATTATAGTTGGGATAGTAATAGCAGCAGTAGCAGACATGGTAGCCTATCATCGAGTGCGTTTACTCGGCTTTCTTAGAAGGATTCAATGTGTTGATTGAATAAAACATACAGCAGTAGGGCCGATACAGGAAGACATGGCAGCATTGTTGCAGAAGGATGATGGTGCAAGTTTTGTCCGTGGAGCATACAACGATTAACTAGAGAAGGTACAATTTCCGGGGAAATTGTAGGGTGTGCTTGCTTGCGTCGGTTGCAGGTGGGTCCGTTTTCCCATCTAGTGATATTTTCAAGCATTTAGCATAATCATATTGCATAATTCATTAAGAACACCCTTTGAAACAAGAAACCCCCTTGAAACAAGCTACTGTAACAACGTTGTCACTGGCAGTATTTCAGATGGAATTGCGATTCAAATAGTACCGTCTGCTAACTGAAAATAAGCCCCCCAAAACGTAAATAAGTTTGATATTAATTTAGGGGGACATGGCTAATTCAAAAGCAGTTTGCTAGAGGTAAGCTAGCTGCTGTTGCTATCCACACTTCACTGATTGTTTGAAAGCGCCGGAAATGAGAATGTTTCTTTTGTAAGGGATAATTACTGTGGCCGACGTGCAAACAGAAAAACGCTGCATCCAGATAACACAACTGAAGGGCTCCAGGCCAGTGGGAGCGCTAAGTAGAAGAGCGCAATTTTAGAACCAGAGAGGGCAGATGAGAAGTTTGTTTGGAATAGGACCAAAATCGAAAAAGTAAATAGGCGACATAAAAAGATTAGTATTCATTTTTACATGTGCACCTCCTCTTTTTTTCAAAAGACTTAGTTCGATGTTGGTCCAAACTTTTCATATGCTCTCTTTTTCTCTCTCGCTCCATGGGGCCGAAAATCAAGATGTTCCACTTGGCTCTCCCCCTAGAGGCCTGGAAAACTTCTGTTATGAAAACTGGATGCCCATTCTCTCTAACATGAGGGAGGAGTCATTTGCATACATGGTGTATAAAGCTTTGTGTTTGGCATGTATCCATCCATTGATGTCAGCTGAGACATCTAGCAGTATGAGCAACTTTGATCAGCAACCATCAGCAACATGGACGTGGGCTCACTGGACCTGAATATCGAGATGCTTTCGTTTTTGCAATGCGTTTATGTACTGCAGCGTTTTTGGTTTGCGTGCTTTTCGTTTTTGCAACGCGTATTTGCAGCGTGTTTATGTATTTGGTTGTGTTGTGTGTATTTGCAGCGTGTTTGCTAAATGCTGCACATGTGTGGTCAAATTAATGAAGATGTTTTCTTAATTTGCTTGTGTTTTGTCTATGCATGTGTTTTCTTAGTTTGCACATGTCGGCCACCGTAGATAATGTATAGAACGCCGGTCATTCTCGGGAAAATAAGCCCCGACAGGGCAAACAGCACGCCGATGCGAAGCAAAGGGGTTTTGTTTTGCCCTGAAGGGGCTTATTTTCTCAAAGATTTGCTGAGATTTGATCAAATTTCCTGTTTGGTTGCTTTGTTGCCGATTTTGATTGGCCGGACAAACGGTTTTGACATTCAAAGATAAAAGTAATGCCTGGGGGTTGCTCTGACGATGATGTGTGCAAAATTATTGTAGGAGGAGTACCCAGCTAACACATGTCGTTGCGGCAACGTTGCCAGTAAGTGCTCGGTTGGTTACTTTCTGGCAACGTCGTGGCAACGTCGTAGCAACGTTATAAAGGGAATGTTGCCAATTGGTCCCATGGACAACGTTGCCGCGACGTCGCCCCTTGGTCGGCTGGTTACGTTATATTTTGGTCCCATGGACAACGTTGCCGCGACGTTGTACCTTGGTCAGCTGGTTACCTTATTTTTAGACCCCTGGACAACGTTGCCGCGATGTCGCCCCTTGGTCGGCTGGTTACGTTATTTTTGGTCCCATGGACAACGTTGCCGCAACGTCGTACCTTAGTCGGTTGGATACGTTATTTTTGTCCCGTGGACAACGTTGCCATGACGTTGTACCTTGGTCGGCTGAATACATACATTTTGCTACCATATGGGCTAAGTTGCCGTTAAGTCGCTCTTTGGTCGCAGGACGACGGATCTCGATTGCAATATAGTGGTTTACCCAGAGATGGAGAGATTACACTGGACTGCTCTCAGTTCTTACACTTAAATGTACGACGGCGTATTAGGGCCAGTAGGTTAAAAAAAATTGGAGGAGGGGGGGTAATATTCAGAGATAAAATTCATAAATTTGCGATAAAAAGTCTGAATTATACTATTCAATAGGATTCAGCAATAAGGAAATAGGCTACTCCTGATTTTTGCCCAGAATCACCAGATTGTAATAAGCATTCGGACTTTGAAAAGACATTGCCGTGATTTAGGTCTGTTCAGAAGGAAACATACTTATTTGGATGAGGTGATAGCTTTTGTGCATCAGGAACTACAATGCAATGGACAGATGCAAGGATATCGCTAGTTACATCCACGGGCAATTCAAATTCGATTTGTGGTTCAACATCAGGACCCAATACGACAGATTCTCAAATTAGTTGATCCTCAAGGTGTGGATCAGTTAAGAAAAGAGCAGCGTCTTGGCTGTGTCCTGTTGAACCACGAACCAATTGAAAAGTTTATTTTGATCAGGTCATCCATTACTGTAGGCTTTGTACATGGCAAGCGACGGCGTCTGTGCTGTGATGAGGTTGACCATGCAAAGTGAAGGAATGAGGTTCCTTGAGAAAAAACTCATCCATATTTTTGACTTAATAATGTTGGAGAATCTCCAAGTTTTTTTCTCGCAAAATTACTAATTTTTTTTCTTGCAATTTTGTGACTTTATAAACTCGGAGAATATCCAACTTTTTTCTTGCAAATTTACTAGTTTTTTTTCTCGCAAATTTGTGACTTTATAAACTCGGACAATCTCCAACTTTTTTCTCGGAAAGTTACTAGTTTTTTTCTCACAAATTTGTGACTTTATAAACTCTGAGAATATCCAACTTTTGTCTCGCAAATTTACGACTTTAATCTTGGAATATTACCCCCCCTCTCTCCTACGGCTCCGATTTTTTTTTTTACCTACTGGCCCTAATACGCCGTTGTATAAATGTGACCACAAGGTAAGCGACTCCTAAGAGTTTCATTTCCAAAGACAAGTCATCACAGAATATAAAAATTATTCCTTAGCAAACCTGCTCCTCAGTCAGCCCCTGAGAAACAACTTTGCGCATGCCCATTTCAACGCATGTTTCTAAACAGATTTTGCCCCACCGTCTTTCACGCATTGGATTTGACCTGGAAATAAGTTACTTCAAAGGTGAGTTTCTTTACAGAAATGGTTTTAAATATATAAACATATTTTCAGAAATTGGATGGGGCATATAGGTTTGAAATTGAGGCTAATTAGCCTATTTGTGTGCTATCAGATTCACATTGTTTACCTTAGGATTTCGCTAGCTAGGTTAAACCCCTCCAGAAAGTTATGTTGAAATACTCAAAATGCATACATGTTATCAAAGTTTAGCATCTCACAAATCACACACAAAAGAATCAGTGAAAATAAACGTTCAGAACTGACCTTGTCCCAAAATAGTTTATTTGGCCCTGAATTTTCAAAGACTCTGGAGCTAGCGCGTGGCTGATCACGTTCACAGTCGGTCATGGCATGCACAACAATGGCATCTGTAAAAGTATCATGTCACTAATTCTTCCAATTTGTACATGACATCTGTTTTTGGATACGTTTATTTGTTTTAACCTTTTAGATGCGTGACTTCTAAATATTTCCTACACTTTCAACAGAGTGAGTTATTTTTCCAAAACAGAAGCTATCTGTAATTAGCTTTCGTTACCTAGCAACCTAACATAATACTCGTACCAATGCTACTACTTGCTAGTGTTACTTGTTAGCCTACTAATTGTACATTGTGAAGCCATACTATGGCGTTTGTCATATAGTTTTTGCCCATCGGAAAATAGTCGGTTGGAATGTTCAGAATCACACATATGTGACGCTACGCTGTGGGGCCCTGCTTTCGAACGATCACACATGTGCGATGCTACTCCTTTAATATCAATATACTAATACCATGTACGTAAACTACATTCCACTTTCATTTCTGTACAGATTATCCTACCACCGTCACACGGCCTAGCACTGTGTCCCAAGGAAATGATGGTAAAGTAATGAATGACCGCTTATAACAGTGACAATAATTGTATGAGTCATGGCAAAGGCTATGTTTTGAAGCAAAAGCATGACTTTAAACTTTTGCATCACCAGATGCCATACCCCTAGGTGTCAACTCTGGTCTGGTGGAGGAGAACCCATAGGGTGCCCAGGAAAACAGCTGGCAGCCAGGCAAGTGCAAATATAAGACACTCAAAAAAATACTCAAAGCTTCTCAATAGCATTGCCAACTCATTGTAAGGCATACATAAGTTGTTCTGATCGTGGCGGGGGGATATATATTTGTCAAATACTAATGCTTTGAATACAACAATTCAATGATAGATGTGATGTTTTTAATGACTTGTACAGCCCCTTTCACAATTGCAATTATGTTGATAGGACACTAACTCATTTTGTGCTTCATTGTCAGGGCCAACAGACAGGACCTGTAGCGGGGACTGGCAGAAGATTTTAATTCACTGTTTGGCACTTTGTTTGAAATAAAATGACTGAATGTTACATGGAAATGTTGCCTTGCTTATGATTAGCTTGAGTTAGGCTACACACCACACAAACATAATCCTCCTGAAGTTGGCTATATGTAGCCTATTAAACAAGAACAAGTAGCATTTGGGGCAAATTAGGTCTGCACATGAACCGCCCCAATATAAGCAGTAGAATTGAGAAATATAGGTTACTTAATTAACGTTGCAGTTACGGACTGGCAATCAGAAAATTACGTTGCTAGGAGGTCGCGGTTACGGACTGGCAATGTCAGAAAATCACGTTGCTAGGAGGTTGCGGTTACGGACTGGCAACGTCTAAAATGACGTTGCCAGGACGTTGCGGTTACTTTCTGGCGTCCCACAGATGCACGGTCCCGCAACGTCTTTGGGGACGTTGTATGTTTGGTATGTTTGGTCATCGCATGAAGTTGCGGCAACGTAAGGGCAACGTAACTGTGTTAGCTGGGTAGGCTTTCAAAGGTTTTTTATAAAACCGGAAATAGCGGAAGATCTATACAACCGGAAATTGACCTCATAGGGTGTGTTGAACTCGGCTTGATCCAGGGAATCCAATGGTCCCTCATTTTTTTAAATGGGTCATACGTTTCAAAAGTTGCGTGTGTAAACGCAAGTCCAACTTTGACCCATTGGTGGCGCTGGAGTGCTCAAGTATTGGACATGAAACTTTGTGAATTGCACCAGGGGACTGTCCCCAATGAGTGTGCCAAATTTCACAACTTTCGACCAAGCGTTTCTAGGGCCTGCCATAGGACCCCATGGCGGAAGAATTATAATAATAATAAAGCTTTGCTGCTTGGCCCCTAATAAAACTAACAATAACAATAGGCTTCCTCCTTACGGAGGAATCCTAAATACAATAGGTGCCTTGCAGCTTCGCTGCTTGGCCCCAGACAATAATAGTAAGAAAAGGTAGAAACACTCGCTTCGCGGCTGGGCCACCAATAATAGTAAGAAAAGGTAGAAACACTTAAGTGGCTTCGCGGCTTGGCCTTACGGAGGAATCCTAAATATAGCTGCAAGCAGCAATGAAGGGGCCAAGCAGCATTCAATATGGAAATTGTGTAGCTAAAGAAGCAAAGCAAAACTTTTAATAAAAAACATTTGCTTTAAAAAAATCGCAGTATACTTTTTGGCAACGCGGTGGCGCTACCCCAAAACTTTCGATTACCCTCACGGCGTTGCCCAAAAGATGTATACCGAGTTTTGTAATGATGAGCCGATGCGTTTGGTAAATATGTCATTTTGAGACTAAATGCTCTGGCTAGATGTAGCAGCATTATATCTACAAAGCATCCACTTTTTCTTGACTAATAATAAATTGACTAAACTTTTCTTGACTAAACTGATAAATTCCCTGACAATGCAACGTTATCGTTACTATTATGCTAATACTGCTAGACAGGTACTGTGGCATACCTGGCTTCGCTAATCAGATAATCCAGTGTCACGACATGCTTGACGACTGTGGCTGGATTCGATCCTACGACCTTGCGTTTCAAATGAGCCCGTCTTATCCCAGTGAGCTATTCTCACTGCTGGGAAATGCTGTGTTTGGTTACTTTATTAAAAAAAGGAAGCCCTTTCTCCCGTGACGAGCTTTGCCAGATTTGACTATGGCTGCAACAACAAATAGATTAAATCGATTTAATTCGATTATTAAAAGCGTTGGCAACAAATTTCGTTATCGATTCGTTGTGTCGCGCGATTATTACACCACTCAATAAGTCGCTGAGCTGTTTGAGTATTAAAAAAAAAGTTTCGTTGAATGCGGAGCAAAGCGAAGGTAGAGGAAAGACCATTGGAGAGACGTTGTTGAGTAACGTTGTTCTGAAACACATCGCGGAGAAATCAGTACGACCTAAGTCAGGGGTACTCAATTAGAAACTCAAAAGGTCCACTCACCAAATTTCCATTCAGTCGAGGGTCCGGAACGGACCATGGTTTATTTGTTTTGCCCTTACCTCTCCCATTGACTCCCATTCAAAATTGACTTAGGTTTAGGCACAGTGCCCGTGCCCCTGGGCATCTTTCTCCCATAGACCAGAGTTCGGGGGGTACTTTTGTTCAGTGTCTATAGTGACGTTTCATTAGCATTAGCTCTACCACTTTTGACAAGGGCAACCATCTCATTGCAGATTAAACACATCGGTTTTGTGCTCCCCACCGGCAACACAAATGCGTTCTTGTCAGTCCCCTGTCTAAAATGTGCCATTTTTCGGAATCAACTTTTCGCTGGGTTTTGACACGCCATTATTTTTGCTAAGGAAGAACAGGTAGGCTAGCTACCATTAGCAAATCGATTAGCTTGCGTTGTTGCGAATGACACACAACCTGCGTGACCCACAGAGGTTGCGGCCAACGTGAGTGAATGAGTTGTCATGGTGATTGCTATTACAGCTCCTGATTGTATCTTTGGATTGGACACAGAAGATAGAAACCACATAGTAGGAAAACCATAGACATAATAAATAGCGTACAGGCAATAAAAAATGTGCCGGTTAAAATGAAAACGTTCCGTCAAAATGAATCAACTCCATTGGCTAATAATATATCGGCTAAAGGTCCGGGTCCGGATAGGAAGCCGCCTGGGTCCGGACTCGGACCGCGGTCCGCCATTTAGTGACCCCTGCGCTAAGGTCTCGGCATTTCCTAAAATGTGAGGCGTCTTTCTGCCTTGAAGCTGCGTGCGCATCATCATAAAAACCCCATGTATATGTCAAGATAACATCGAAGCTAACAATTTAGCCAAATCTGACTGCAGCTTTGTATACCATATGTACTGTGTTATGGTTGTTTGAGTTAAACAACTTGTTTATTGAATTCAATGGCTGTTAAATGTCAAATCCAACTATAAATTTATAAAAGAGAGTTCCAATCAAATCTGAATTCCTTTTAAACCTAGAGGTTTAAAAGACAACCTTTGCCTAAACTGACATGCACCAACTCAGAGAACTGAGTTTCAACATCCATATACACATTTAGTCTCTATTTTTTTATCTACTCTTAAGGCATAACTATGTTTAACTTAATGTCTGCGCCTCTCTGTCACCAACTGTCTCTGGAGTGGGGGGTGGGGGCTTCACAGGGTGTCTACAGGTGTAAACAAGTTAAATTTAAGACTTTTTAAGACCTTTTAATACCCCTTCCAATTGAAATTAAAGACCAAATTTACGATGAAAATACAGATCAAAAGTGGAAATATACAGTCATCTTCCCAAACACTGATGTCTGTTCAATATGAACAGTATGGTAAAATGACAACAATCGGTTGAGTTTAAGTACATTGTCTAAATGTGTTTAATGCGAAAGGATAACACAAAAATGGAATTGCTGTCCTAAATTATATTTTTTATTACACAATGGTGGAGCAAAAACTAGCAATTCCATTAATCCCATGGAAACAAAGGCAAATGTGTGAGATGTACTGATGTGGAGCACAAATCATCCAAGAAGCAGTACTCTTGAGTGGTTTTTATTCAGATGACTAATCATTGGATTCAGGTCAAAAGTCTATAACTTGAACTGGTTTCATTACTTAAGACACTAAAAGTCAGCAGCTTGGCATGCTGGGACATGGAAAGGATAAAAAATTTAGACTTTCGTCAAAGTAAAACATGCTGGTTTGTCCTTTTTCATCAATATCCTCAAAAAAGCAGCCTGCAGAGCTGCTGTGTCTGTGGGGTGACTGTCTGTCTCTGGAGGGGCAAGCAGGGCCTGCAGGCAGGGGCAAGCAGGGCCTGCAGGCAGGGGCAAGCAGGGCCTGCAGGCAGGGGCAAGCAGGGCCTGCAGGCAGGGGCAAGCAGGGCCTGCAGGCAGGGGCAAGCAGGGCCTGCAGGCAGGGGCAAGCAGGGCCTGCAGGCAGGGGCAAGCAGGGCCTGCAGGCAGGGACAAGCAGGGCCTGCAGGCAGGGGCAAGCAGGGCCTGCAGGCAGAGGCAAGCAGGGCCTGCAGGCAGGGGCAAGCAGGGCCTGCAGGCAGGGGCAAGCAGGGCAGGCCAGCTGGATGCTGTCCTGGGGTCAGGGCTGAAGAGAAGCTGTCCTGATGCTGATTCTGTCCAGCTAGAGGGGGGTAGTCCAGCAAGGGATCAGTGTTTCTCTCAGCTTCCTCTGTTGAACTCTGTTGAGCAGGCCTCTGCATGACCCTCCAGACCTGTAAAAGTGAAGAAAGGATCCATGTCAGTTGTGAAAAATTAAGCTTTTTACATCTACACTTGACATAAACTACAGTTTTGACTGTTAAATGCAGTGGCATGACTTGAACTTGAATCCAAATGTGTTAGACTGATGGAGACCCGGCCATGCAAAGTCACTCAAAACATTTGGCTCGATTCCAGGCTCTGGCAAGAGTATTTAGCTCTAAACTGGTCAATATACACATCTGACCAAAGACCAGCTCGACCTTTGCCTGTAAACAGTGATTCTGACTGTCAGAGACCTTTAAATAGGCTGACCGAGTGAAACTAGCCTGGCAAACATTCTCAGGAAAATTCTCACTTTCTCAGGAAAATGACAAATGAAATAGGCTTATTTTGAAAGATCCTATATACTGGCTATCTTCAGTAGACTCTTGTCTACAAAAAGCAGCCCTCCCTGACGTTTTAGGACTAGAATTTAGTGAATTACGATATCGTTTACACACTGCCAGTGAGTGAGCGAGCCAAGTCTGTCACTGAAGCAAAGTCAAAACAATGTACCCTCGGGACGCAGTCTCACTCCACTTGCAAGTTTTCCACAAATCACAAAAATAATCGGAGCATCTGGCTAGAAGCACAATTCCTACATCTCCTAAAGGCTTCCCTCCTCGAGGTTTGGTAACAAACATATTTTTGGTGTCGACCGAACTGTGAAATGGTGAACTTGTGAACATCACGCGACCAAAACATGGCTGTCGCCTAAGCCTATGCGGTCTCCCTGGCACATAGGCTTATTACAAAGACTTTCTCGACCCAAATCAAAATGTTGAGCCGACAGGTCTGTGGGTAATTGCTTGTTCTCCCAAAAGCTGCCCCTCCACCTTTTTGATGAATTCGCCGACATGCTAGTTACATGATTCAGTAATTACACAGAGGGAAAAAGCTAGCTACTTTTCGAGTTCGGTTTTCCGTCACTTCAAACTCACGATCTAAAGGTCTCAAAGTGCTCAAACCTTCACCATAATTAAAGAGTAGTGTACTTTCACGAACCCAATCATTGATTCTAGCTTAAAATGTGTAAAAATAGGACTTACCGAACGTGGCTGCCTCCAGCATGGCTATAAGGCGATTCCAGTTGAAAACAACAATGGCCGCCGAAAAATAATTTATATTCGTAACGGCGAGCTGTGATTGGAAGCTAAATGAGAGTGAGGGTGGGGCTTGGTCAGCACACCATTTCCAGAAAGGATGAATGAGGGTGAGGGTGGGGCTTGGTCAGCACACCATTTCCAGAAAGGATGTGTGTGCGTCTCGCCAAGCTCGCGCGTGTGTCAGTAGGTTGACCACCTGTCCCTCTTTTCGCTGTATAGCACAGCATTTTTAATATGCGACCTGCGGAACAAGGGGTGAAAATTATGTGCAACACAACGCAAAGCGGGACAGGTGGTCACCCTAGTGTCAAGGGGCAGGATGAGTCTGTGAGAATTTGGAGCGTGCGCACTGTGGAGCAATTCAATTGAATTCAATCATATATTGACATACCAAGGTGAAATTGTTTATGGTACTAGAGATTGATGTCGTCTTGAACCCTATTAGGTTTGAAAAACAATCAGTCAAAATTATATTTGATTTATTAACAAAAAAAATATTGAGAGAATTTGGACATTTACATAAATACACTTCTTTCAGCCATTTTGTATTGCATTTCTTATTCCATGTCACCCTATGTAAAGACATGTATTCTACACATCTTTAATTAATTTCAAGTCGATTGGGTCTATGGTTTATGAGTAGAAGGGTTTTGAAGGTTGTACCAAATTTGGACAATACAAGAACATCCATAAGTCTGACAATATGGGTCCTTGAGGCTTTTTTGTTCCCCATGAGAAATAAGGCATGTATGTTCAGGCATTTTGGAGTAACGGGGCGCTGGGGAAATCACGTAGACTTTGGGCATGTTTTATAGCGCCACCTATGGGGGCCTATGGGCCACTAGCCGTCTGGGAGTAATGAGTGACCTGTTGTATCATTGGGCCAAATTGGAAAAAATCGGGTCCAGGACTTTTTGAGCTGTTGGGCCATTTAGCGGAGAAATATAATAATAATAGGAATACTAACAAAAACAATAGGTTCCCTCCTACCGGAGGAACCCTAACAATAGGTGCCACAGCAGCTTCGCTGCTGCTTGGCCCCTAAATATAGCTGCAAGCAGCAATGAGGTGTCCAACCCGGTAAAGCAGGTCAAATGAACTAAAAACATTTTAGACATCCTCACAGAACAGGGTTCTGAGTAAATGCAGCTTTGAATCCATCAAAGATTTGCTGAGATACGACCCAACTTCCTGTTTGCCAGCTTTGCCTTATTTTGCCCATTTTGATCGGTTTGGCTGTACCGATCAAACCGTTTCGAAAATCTAAAATAATTGTGATAGTTTGTGTGAGGATTATGGATGAGATAAGATTTTAACAATTCCGATTCCTTATCAATTTCTGCTTATCAATTTGATTGCTTATTGATTCTCTTATAGATTCTTATTGGGCAGGGGGGGGGGGGGAAATAGCACAAACGGGTTTATTGTTGGAATACTGCTTCAGCATTCCAAATATTGTTCTTTGAATCTTTATTCAACTTCTATTTCTTCCGTGACACCCTTCAGCGCCTTCAAATCTTCAGCTATTAAAACCGTTCAACTATCAAAAAATCAGCAGTTTCAGGCTATGACTGCTATGACTTTTCAGCTTTCTACCTCTTTTGTTTGAATTAATATACATCAATATTCATATTATTTTTTTCAAATCCTCTCAATTCTCTTAAACTTCTTCAACTTTCAAATCCTTCTTCTTCCTCAATATTTTAGCTACAGCCACCATTTAAACTTTAAAATGTTGACTAAACCCCAAACATTTTTTTTTGTAATTCAGCTTTTTGATATCTAGTCAACCTTTTTCAATATCACTGATTATGTTCCATGAGTTTTTCAAATTGTTTCTGAGATTTACATGGGTGTGTGTGTGGAGAGCCTAGAGTGCTGACTGAAACGCTTAGAGCTTTGAAATCTGTTTCAAAAAGTATTTGTAGTTTGCCAGCAATGCAACAATTTTCACTCTTCATGCTTAATTTTTGGATCAATAGATAGCTTATTTGGTGTTGGTCGTAGCAGTGGCGAAAATCAGCTATCAACTTGGGGGGGACAATTATATGACATTTTTTCAAGAGCAATTTCTGAGGGGGACACCAAAATAATTGCTGTAATACAGCCTACATTGTAATATGCTAAATGTATATTGAGGAACCATAATTAATACTCCTGGATAATTTATAGTTAGTAACTGAAGGGTTGTCTCAACTTGTTCAAATGTAGTTAGAGTAGTGTTTCTTATCAGTCAAGTATGAATGCAGGTATACAGTATTTACAACCAGCAATGCCAAGAAAGGCCAGTGTGTACTGTACACTGTATGGGTGCAGTTTATGTAATTACAATGGGCATGGTGCAGTCTCATCTAAAATAATCTCAATTGAACCATCATAAAGTCGGGGAAAATCGCGAAACCATTTCTCTTTAAGTGTCAACACTTTGTTGGGAAGAGTCTGCGGTTCTATACATTTTGGGTCTGGCTGATATAGTTCTGTGCCACCACAGAGGTAACTAGACAGTACTGTGCCACTGTTTCCTGCTGGCAAAAAGGTTGATCCCTGGTCCTGCCATGGCTGTGACACTGACATCTGAAGTCTCTCCCTGGCTCTTTCCCTTTCACCACCCTCACTGACTCAAAGTCTGTCTCCTAGAAAAGACATAAGGTGTTTGCCATCCTTCTAACTACCAGTACCAAATACTACACAATTAATCACAACAACAAAACCATTGCCTCAAACTAATGTTGGTTCAGTCACCAGTTTAAGTAGATAGTGGGGGTATCCATGGCATTGTCCAATTATGTCCCTATTTTACAAGTCTAAAGAAGAGAACCCATCATGTTGCCAAACAAGAGACTCAACATACTTACCCGAGACCCCCTGTCTCTGCCAGTCTGTTCCTGCCTACCTGTAGCTCTATTGTCTGTTTGTCATCTGGTGCCTCCTCTGCCAAACGACATCATTATGAAACATTAGCACATTTCACATCATTTTTTTTAACATTTTATCAACTAGTCTTTGAGATTAGGCCACTAGGGTTCTTTCTTTGCGTTCTGGTGTCCTGAAATGCTCTGATGTCCGTCTTTCTTTTTTCTGCAATTTTTCTACCATGCTGGCCGCACACACAATGTGCAGGTTATTTACAGTAGGAGATTGGCTTCTATCATGTATTACCATTCTTCTAGAATAGGCTTCGATCTACCAGGTAGCTAGACAGTTAGGAAAGGTGAAACGGATTGCATTGACAAGGATTGACAGCGGTATGAGTTCACCCTTTACACAACGCAAACTGCAACCTTTTGTCATATTAATATAATTCATGTTTTGGTTTTATATTGGCTGGCTTCCCAGAATAGCTGAATTTGCAGAGCTAGCGAGCCCTAATTCCGTTTGTGTGGTATCTTTGCTATCGCCAGTTTACTCCAGATCGGCACACAGGTGCTTCAAAGTCCCTACAGACGATTTAGCTTTTGCAACGAGACCATTTAAGATAATTATGACAATGGTAGAATATAGTATAGTTCTGTTCAGTATCGCTAACCATGGCAAATGGATTTCGAAGAACTACAATATCCGTGCTGATATTGGATTAAATTGACGATAGCAAAGTTTCCATCTTTTGACTACGCCAAATGGAATAGGTGCTAGCTAATGTTTGCTCTATCGGTTTGTTTGCTAGCTATGCAAATGTAGCTAGCTTAGTGTGTGTGAACCTTGCCAACATATTGACATCGCTGAGGTGTGATTGACTGGATTAATTTGACGTTAGCTTGGCCTACCTGCATTTCAGATAGTAGACACTCAAGTCACCTTGTCAGATAAGGGGAGTCAGATGGCTGAGCGGTGAGGGAGTCGGGCTAGTAATCTGAAGGTTTTTGGATCGATTCCCCGCCGTGCCACATGATGTTGTGTCCTTGGGCAAGGCACTTCAGCCTACTTGCCTCGGGGGGAATGTTCCTGTACTTACTGAAAGTTGCTCTGGATAAGAGCGTCTGCTAAATGACTAAATGTAAATGTAAATAAGGAACACAACTACTGCACTGCTAGCTTCTCTCTGACTCTAATTCAAACAGCTGGTGATGTTACTTAGCTAGCTAGCTAAAATAGTGACCAATGCAGGGAAAATGGTGAAAGTTATGAATATTGTATTGAGTGGTAGAAATAAATTGTCTAACCAATCCTTTCTTACAACTACTTACTGGACATCAGCTACCAACGACACAAACAGATAGCCTACCAGGGTTGCCAGGTCTGTGTGACAAACCAGCCCAATGGCCATCAAAACCAGCCCAGTACTGAGTGGTAGAAATAAATTGTCAAACCAATCCTTTCTTACAACTACTTACTGGACATCAGCTACCAACGACACAAACAGATAGCCTACCAGGGTTGCCAGGTCTGTGTGACAAACCAGCCCAATGGCCATCAAAACCAGCCCAAAACCAGCCTTATGGCCAATAAAACCAGCCCAAAAACCAGCCCAATATCAGAACTCAAAATATGCCCCTGCCAAACAATCCGTGTACCCTTCGTTCTTTCATTTTTCCGTTTCAAAACCAAATCGGAAAAAACGAAAAACAAAGGTTTTTCTGTTTTAAGAACAGAACGGTAAAACAGGGAAAAAGAACAACAGAAATCACTAGTTCTGTAGCGGTTTTTGTGTTTCAAAACCAAAACTGAAAAACGGGAAAATGAAGTATTTGATTGTTTTGTTATTGTAATATTTTGATCGTGGAATTCTGGTGGAAATGTGTAGGTGCAGGCGCATCTAGTGCACAAGATGGCTACAAGGCTTCAATGTTTTTCAGGGGATTTCCTGCATGTACAGGCACAGGTAAAACTCCTTTCCATGGTCGACCCTCACCTGGTCCCACATCCCATTGTTGACTACTGCACATCTGGAACAAATGTATATGTTAAAATAACATGTCCAGTTGGTGCAACAGTCATACACAAATCCATTAAATGCATTAGACTAAATGATATACAATGCATAGGCCAGACATACTGAAGATACATTTAATTTGCAAAACACAATTTCAAATGTATTAATTCAGTGCTTGATAGGGAGCGCTAAAAAGCATGTTTTAAATGGAGTGTTGATACTAAGCATGTCTGGCTTGGTAGCTGGCCGATGCCTAAAGGGGTACCTAATTGAGGAGAGGGGTACTGTGTGTAAGTGATGTCCGCAGACACCCCCTGTGGATAGAGGGTAGTGTGAGTTTAGTTATAGTGACATGGAGGAGAAAGGGGAATAGTTGAGATTCTCTGCAGTGCTGAAGCATGTGATGACAGCTAGGAGGGCTAAAATGTTCTACAAAGCAGAAATGGGGTGAGTGATAGCTGTCAATCATCCCTATGTGCTCCTTTGTCAAGAGAAACAACATTACTTTTGCTTTGCATAGTATAGTACTCACCTGTACACCTCATCATAAATAATACAATTATTTTTAATGGGTATGGTTGCATTTGCCACAATTCTGGCCACGTGGGTGGCCCCAAACATAGGGTTACATTTTTTTATTTTGGTCCATGTGTTTCATATGGCCCATGTATTCGGCATGGTAGGGGATGGGATTTAGATTACAACACCCTTTTTAAATAGAAGAGGAATATGCTTAACGCTGATTCGTCGGTCCTTCAGTGCATGCATATGTAATGACACAATTTAAACAACAAAAAATGAATATCAATTTGCCAAAGTTTAGCTGCTTACATGTTGTTTTCAGCAGCATGTAGTCGTGAATAGGATAGGACTTTGGTGATTTTGGCGGAAAAAGTTCCACGCATTGCATTTATGGGGAAAACCAAACTTGAAGTGAATTTATATGCCTTGATTTTCTGTTTTCCCTTTCCCCTTTTGGTTTTGAAACAGAAAAACCGCTACAGGACTAGTGATTTCTGTTGTTGTTTTTCCCAGTTTTTCCGTTCTGGTTTTAAAACAGAAAAACAAAAAAACAAGTTTGTTTTTAGTTTTTTCCGATTGGTTTTGAAACGGAAAAATGAAAGAACGAAGGGTACACGGATTGGTTTGGAATCCGTGTACCCTTCGTTCTTTAATTTTTCCGTTTTAAAACCAAATCGGAAAAACCTAAAAACAAACTTGTTTGTTTGCCTTGCAGCCATCTTGAACTGTGCACTAGATGCATCTGCACCTACACATTTCCACCAGAATTCCACGATCAAAATATTACAATAACGAAACAATCAAAAACGTAATTTTCCCGTTTTTCAGTTTTGGTTTTGAAAGACAAAAACCGCTACAGAACTACTGATTTCTGTTGTTCTTTTTCCACATTTTTCCGTTATGGTTTTAAAACAGAAAAATTAAAGAACGAAGGGTACACGGATTCAAACCATATACACTGCTTTTAAAGTCCAACAGCATTGCTTTTCATTGCCAAATCTATTGTAATATCTTCAAAGTAACACCAAATGTTTAGTATGCCAGCATTAAAACCAGTTTTCAGGAGATTTTCTCAGGAGACTGAGAGCATTAGGCACGTGTGCACACGCACAGTGCATGTCTGCATGCGTGCGTGCCCCATGTCCATGTGTGTATGTGCTGATCTGGAGTCAGTTTGGTAGGATTTGGGCATAAATAAATTATTTCATTTAAAATATAAACTTGAATTTAAAGATATTAATGTAATTTACATGCAAAATAGGTCTACCCGAACCAGTGGACAAAAAAATCAATATATATAAAGGTAGCTAGCTACTGCGTTGTACCTGGCTTCCTTTGCAATGGCTTACAGTCTCGCTAAACAGAAAACCAGTGACATGGCAGGCTCGTTGGCTTTGAACGTCTTACTTTGTCCTTGCCAGGACACCAATTTATCCTAGTGAGCTACTCTCAGTGCTGGAAATTACTGTATTCAGATACTTTGTAAAAATATAAGCAGTTTATCAAATGGCAAGCGGTTGTCAGATATAGCCTAAGTTTATACAGTAATTTAGTACTATTTTGACATGTCAAGGTGATTGTGGTCTGAAGATAATCTGTGCCAAATTTGGTGAATATTAGATACATTTTGAATAGGAATAGGGAAAAAACTTTTATAAAACGTAAAATGGCAGCCGCATCAATTCATCTGGTATCACAAGTTAACATGTGTCAGACACGGGATCGCCCCCTAGCGGGTAGATGACACAACCTTTTATGGTCCTCTTTGCAACAGGGCCCCGAACAACTGTACCAAGTTTGATGTCAATTCAGCAAATATTTCCTGAGATATGATCTTCCTTCCTGTTTTGGCGGCTTCATCGCCGACTTTGATCACAAAAACCATGTGAAAACGTTTGTGAGGCTTGATCTGATGATAATTGATGAACATTTTTTGCTTATTGCAGCGCCACATAGAGGTGAAATGGCATGACCTATTAGACCTCTTATACAAAGTTTGGTGTCAATACAGTAAAGAGGTGCTGAGATATTACCTCACTTCTTTTTATGGTGGCTTGGTTGACAACTTTGATCGGCTGTTCCAGTCAAAAGTTTTAGAAAATCAAAAAAACGTGGTCTTTTGTGAGGCTTGGTCTGAAGAGGATCTGTGCCAAATTTGGTGAAGATTGGACAAACTTTATAGGAGGGGTAGCGAAAAAAACGTAATATTCATTCAATCAAAATGGCGGGCACATCAATTCGGCCACATCAATTTGATTGGCTGTAACTAACAAATGATTTCGAAAATCAAACAGAGAGAATCTATATAAATGGGTATGACATTGGACTCGTCTTGATCCAGGGAATACAACAATACCTCAATTTCGAAAATGAGACATGTGGTTCAAAAGTAACATGTGAAAACACACCTTCAACTTTGAACCATTGGTGGCGCTAAGAGGGTTTGAAATGGAGACATGAAACTTGGTGAAATTGATGAAGGGACTGGCCCCAAAGAGTGTGCCAATTTTCACAACTTCTGACAATACGGTTCTAGGGGCTGCCATAGACTCCCATGGCAGAAGAAGATGTATAAGAATAAGAATACGTAGAAACACTTAAGGTGGCTTCGCGGCTTGACCACCAACAATAGGTGCCACCGCTTCGCTGTTGCTTGGCCCCTAAATATAGCTGCAAGCAGCAATGAAGGGGCCAAGCAGCATTCAATATGGAAAGTCAGTGGCTAAAAAAGCAAAGCAAAACTATTTATAAAAAACATTCGCTTTTTAAAAATCGCATTATACTTTTCGGCAACGCGGTGGCGCTACCCCGAAACTTTCAATTACCCTCACGGCATTGCGCAAAAGACGTATACCGAGTTTTGTAACAATGAGCCGTTTGCGTACGGTAAATATGTCATTTTGAGACTAAATGCACTGGCTAGATGTAGCAGCGTTATATCTACAAAGCACAATAAATCCACTTTTTCTTAAATATAAATCCTCTGACAGTGAAACGTTATCGTTATACTGCCCCTTACGAAAAAGAAGTATACTTCAAGTTTAATTTGTAAGTATACTTAAGTATAACAAGTACACTATTATCATGATACTTAAAGTATACTAGCAGTGTACTTATGTATATGACATTTTTGTACCAAGTAAACTGAATTGGCCCACTTTTTTGCTCATTTAGTACACTTTAAAGTACACTTATAGTGTATTTGAGGTTTACTTTTGAATACTGTAAAGTAGCCTGTGTAGTGCACTTTTAGTAGCCTGACGTTGTCATACTCATAATTCTAGTCAGAATATGAGTCTGAGAACTCTCCGTTGGGCTTTGACTACGGGGCGTGTTTCAAACGAGCCTGGAAAACAAATGCCTCTTCGCTCAATTGGATAGACCTACAACCAATCAGAGCAACGTAATATGTTGTTTGTTGAAAACAAATTCAACCCAAGCGCTCTTTCGTGATGTTGTTGATTACGTTACTGTGGATCATCTGTCCATCATCGTATAAAACCCGCCCTGGCAATTTCATTGGTCCGCACAGATTCTGGTTTTCTGTAGTTGGTCCCCAATACGAGACCCTGCAGACCCAACCCAAATTTTTTTGGGGGCGGGGAGAAGTTGGGCTGGCAGCCAGGCTACACTTTTAGTTTATGAAGTATACTTCCTAAAGTACTTCAAAGTATACCTTTGAATACTCTAAAGTAACCTGTGAAGTGCACTTTCAGTTCATAAAGTATACTTCCTTAAGTACCTCAAAGTAGACTTTGGAATACTTTCAAGTGCACTTTCAATTAATGCAAGTAATTCAAGAAGTAAAATAATAAATGTCCATTTACTATGATTTACTAATATATTTAAATGTTTAGGGGCCCCTCAAATTCCGCCAATTTGCGTCACTTGATGAGAACGAATGCACTCGCCAAGTGACACTGCAGGTTATTATCTGTAAGAAGCTAACTCCTGTGTAAACACTCATGTAGTAAAAATCCAGCTTTTCCAATCAAACATAACAGACATTTAACTTATGGTTACAATGGTAAACCAGCACAACAATGACAATTACCACGCAAGAAAACACTACATTCTAAGCAGACACATTTAAAAAAGAAAATTCATGAAGTTACATTTGTATTCCGAACAAACGGCAAACTTATCAGCACATTTTAACACTATTTACCGCCTTGCATCATGGGAATGAGCCAATGAGCCACGCAATCTTAAGTTTTTCACTGCATTTCAATGCATAATGCAACCCTTCTTCCTGCTTCTTTCTCAAGTAGCTTTTTTCCATAATACTCCAATTGATAATTATTAGTATAAGAGTATAGTATAGAGTATAGTATATGTTTATTCTTCACAAATTGTCACTGTATAGAAAAATTCATGCTGTAGACTTACCAACGGGATACTGAATCTGACCAAATCCAAATATGGCTGCAAGCAGCAATGAGGTGGCCAAGCAGTCAAATGACCCAGAAAACATTGTAGACATCCTCAGAAGAGGGTAAAGAGTACACGCAGCAAGTTTTGTGTGAATCCATCAAAGATTTCCTGAGATACGACCCAACTTCCTGTTTGCTGGCTTAACGGCACATTTTGATTGCCTGTACCAAGCAAACGGTTTCGAAAATCAAAAACCATGTGATGGCTTTTATGAGGCTTGGTCTGAAGATAATCTCTGCCAAATTTGGTGAAGATTGGACAACATGTGTAGGAGGAGTAGGGAAAAAAACGTTTTCAATTAATTCAAAATGGCGGCTGCATCAATTCGGCTTTTATCACAAGTGTCACACACGGAATGTCCCAAGATATCATGAGACAAAGGAATCACTGAATAAAGGCAAACAAATTAATAGTTATTGGCCAAAACACATTTTTGCTTCCTGCGGCCACGCCCAGTGATCACATGACACCAAATTGTGTGGACATCCTCAGAAGAGGGTTCCGAGTCAACATACCAAGTTTATTGTTGATATCTCCAAGATTGGCCGAGATTTTATCAAATTTCCTGTTTGGTTGCTTTGTTGTTGATTTTGATTGGTTTTACCGGACAAACGGCGTTGAATGTAAAATATCCTTTAATTACATTAGTGAGGGTTGCTCTGATGATGAGGTGTTACAATTCTGGGGAAGATTTGAAAATAATTGTAGGAGGAGTAGGCTTTCAAAGGTTTTTGATAAAACCGGAAATGGCTGAAGATCTATATAACCGTAAATTGACGTTGTAGGGTGTGTTGAACTCATCTTGATCCAGGGAATCCAAGGGTAACTTATCTTTGAAAATCAGTCATACGGTTCAAAAGTTGCATGTTCAAACACAAGTCCAACTTGACCCATTGGTGGCGCCAGAGTGGTCTAATGGGAGACACGAAACTTGGTGATAGTATAGAAGGGATTGTCTTTAATGAGTGTGCCAAATTTCACAAAAAGTTACTATATGGTTCTAGGGGCTGCCATTGACTCCCATGGTCCTAGAATAATAATAAAACCTACAATAACAATAGGTTTCCTCCTTACGGAAGAATCCTAATAATACCACGAATAAAAATAGGGTTTTAATACCGGAGGTACCCTAATAATAAAACTAACAATAACAACAATAAGCTTTGCTGCTTGGCCCCTAATAAAACTAACAATAACAATAGGTTTCCTCCTTACGGAGGAATCCTAATAATAATAAGAAAAGGTAGAAACACCTAAGTGGCTTCGCAGCTTCGCTGCTTGGCCCCTAATAATACTACCAATTACAATAGGTGCCTCGCAGCTTCCCTGCTTGGCCCCTAATAATAATAAAACTAACAATAAGAATCAGCTTTGCTGCTTGGTCCCTAATAATAAGAATAAGTAGAAACACTTAAGGTGGCTTCGCCACTTTGCGGCTTGGCCACCAAATATTGATCAGTAGAAACTTTATTTTTCCCCAAAATCTATACACTCCTATCTTTTACCAATGTCACTAATGTTCAAACAAATACATGCAAATATAAAAAATACAATCAATGGACAACGTATACAGTTGTTGTCTTACATTGTAATATGTACACCTTCACACAATACCTTCACACACAATAACTCATGATAAATAACAAAAGGAACAGTTAACATTTTCATACTGTAGCCTAAACATGTCGCTCAAGTCAGTTCACCTGCAATGCCCAATTTAGAGATTTTAGTGACAGAGATTTTAAACATTTGTAGTATTGCTGCTGTTCATTGCGTGCAAGTGTTTACGTATACATTTTTCAATGCAATACTCTTTTGCATTGATGGTCATTTGTAAACAAAGACATTGCATAGATTTAACTTTCTTTGCAAGTTTTACAAAAACGGGTCTGAAATTTGCTCCTGTGAAGGGATTTTTTTCTGGCAATAATTGAGCTGTTGTGCATCTCACAGATTATCACAGTGAAAAAACATTTGCATTAAGGTGTATTTGAAACCAATTGCATAATTTATTTAATATTACATTTGTAGGTACATATTTCCTTTCACTCTACTGACATCAGTAGTTTGTCTGCGTTATCAAAATAATTGTGGACAGTTACTAATGAAGTATCTCTCAGTGGTGATATGATGCTGGGTTCCATGTTCGATACCATGACCTGAAATGAAAACACAGCATATTTATCTAATATCATATTTTTTTGCCAGTCAATAGGGTTCATCTGATTTCTGTATGTGTTTAAGTGCATGGAAACCAGGGAGCTTGACTGTCACGCACCCTGGAGTGCTGTAGGACTGGTTGACCTGGGAGGTCAAAGTAGCGGTGGCGGAAGAGAGAGTGCCTGGGGAAGGCCCGCGACTGGGACTACTGGGAGAGGAACTGGACGATACTGAAACACAGAGGAACACAGTCAGCCGACGTTTCAATACAAATTATGCTCTTAAGAGTATGGATACACATGTAAGTTTCTGAACTGTACTTTGAAGGAATTTGACAATACAAATGTATTTAATTTGTGTTTTTATGCTCATCGTGTAGTATCATCTTGTCACAGAATGTCACAGACTTGTGTTTTAAGTGTAATACTTACCTCCCCCTGAAGCAAGAGGGCTGTATGATCTAGATGTGGACGCCTGAAATAATGTGTTACATGATGGCTGATGAGGAAAAACACATTGCAGTTTACATTTATATTTCTTCATTTACCTGACACTGATCAAAAACAACAATATAGTAGTGCATATGTTAAGTCCAGTAGTAATTAAGGTCTAAAAGTGCACAGTTCTGACAGTATAATAGTCATTATTATTAAGGAGCAGTCTGTATGACACAATGCCACAATAGTACAATCTAAAATATTGCATAATTTCACAGTTCAGCTCAATGAAATGCTTTTGATTCACACAATGACTCTACAATGACTAAAGTTCGCCAACAGAAGTTGCAAATTAACTTGTTTACAATCCTTAGCTCTTTTACATTATATTCTTAGAAAACAAAACATAAACATAGTTCTAAAATGGCACTGGTAGAGATACCTGATAAAATTCAGGTAATTTTGTGGCTCACCATTCTGGAGTTGAAGTTATGAGACTTCATGGGTGAGTTGGACACAGGGCAGTAGATTCTTTTCTCTTTCTGTCTGCGGTTACAGAACCAGACACGGACCACCTCTTTCTCCATGGACAGTTGGTCTGAGATCAGAGTGATCTCCTCGGAGTTGGGCTTGGGGTTCTGATCAAATGTAAATGTTTTTGTCATAACAATGTGCTGCTTGCTAGTTCCACTCTAAACTACAAATTTTACCACAACAATAATTATTGAACAAGGGTTTTAGGAATGACGCGACGTAGAATAAACATGATGGTGACATTTATCTTTAGAATACGTACAACATAAATGTTCTGTCACTTGCACATTTCAACAATCTCTGACAAAAGGATGACTTAGCACTGCTTTTAGTGTTTCTGCTTCATTGGAGATACTGTAGATGACATCACAAACTTACATCCATGAAGCGTTTTTCCAGGGTTAGCTTGATGTTGGTTTCGATACTCGTCCTCTTTTTCCTCTTCCTGCCATATCCTTCCATTAAGGGAGGGAGAGAGGCAGAGGCGCTCATAGGATCAGATGGAGAGTTCTCTAACAGGGAAACATTGATAGGGGCAACCTTAACCAAAGTAGTTTCAGTTCATATACACAAATCAAAACCATTTGAGGCATTGAAAGATAAACATTGCATTTCTCATGTACATAATGATGAAGCATGTCGATGTATGATGTACTCAGTTGTTTGAAAAATATTGTGTTTAACGCTCTCATGCTGCACTCTACCTGCATCACTTAACCACTTTTCAAGTAAGGGCTTCAGTTTGCACATGTTCTTAAAGCTCAGGTTAAGGGCCTCGAAACGTGAGATCGTCGTTTGGCTGAAGTCGTTCCCATACAGTTTCCCCATAGCCAGACCTACATCCCCCTTCGCAAACACAAGCATACAAGCACTTTGTAATACATATCTCTATGCACTATCCCAAAATCAAAAATACATAAATTATAAACACATTTGCCAATGTGTGAGGAAATTATATCCCACACATCAATGTATTAGCTACAGGCACCAGTGTCTGGTACATACTGTACCTGAGTGAAGCCCAGTTTAATACGTCTCTGTTTGAAGGCCTTGGCAAATTGCTCTAGTTCCTCCAGGTCACTAGGTTCGTCCTGTTGGCTAACTCCCATGTGTTTAGGCACCTGTAGGTGGGACATGTCCAGATGACCCTCCATGGTTGAGCCAGCCAAACCTGAACGACTCATGGACTGGGAAAAGAGGCACACAGAGGGGATGCAGCATTAAGGACAGTGGACCATGCAATGGATCCATTCGTTTGGAATGAAAAGGTTGTGAGCATTTTTTACCTTGACTGGGATTATGGCAGCAAATGAACCTCATAGTTTTCTTCCACGTATACAAAAGAACAATTATGTGAGTGATGTGGTTCTGTGGGATGAGACCTTCTCCCCCTCAGGGTTAGGCTTACCTGGGGTGTGAGAGCTAATCCAGGCTGGTGCTGCAAGAGGCCTGACTGACTCTGGGTCGGCAGGGACAAGAGGTTCTGCTGCAAAAGTGCTGAACAAGATATTGGGTGTTTACAGCAGCAGAAAGATAGAGATAATAAAATAATGAATTAAAGTAAAGAGTGTTTCAGCAATTGATCACCTAGTTTTTTTTATTATTGTTTTTTTTTACAGTTGGTGCTGAACTGTTGAATACTCCCTATGACTAATAGAGAGTGACTGAATTCAGTCTAACAAAAGGATTAGTCTGTTGACGTAATAATACAGTGTTTATAAATATATTTTTAGACACAAATGGGTATTTACCTTGGTGGTTTGTCTGAGTCTGTGAGAGCAGGAAGGATGATGGGTGAGCTCCTGGCATCAGGACCAGTTGCTGCATGGTATGTAGGGAGGGCAGCTCCTGTAGAACAGGGATAGTAACAGGGAGGGGTCCCTTCTTAAATGTCATAACCCATAAATCGGAAGGCTATTTTGGTACACTATCTTATTCTTTACTTTTTTCCACTTTTTACTGTTTTGTTATGAAATCCTACATTTGGAATTGGACAATTATGGACAATAACATAACATAAGCCGATCTGATATTCACATTTATGAAGCCTTACTAATGTGATACTAGGGATGCAAGATATATCGGCGGCCATATCTGTATTGGCCGCAAAAAACAATCTTTAGTGTTATTGTTATCGGTCCAATAACAAAATGTGTTTGATAAATTAAAGCCTATAAATTATGGATAATTTCCACACGTTGAACCGCTTATTTTTTTGCAAAATGTAAGAATCTGATCATTTTGGTAAAAGAAAGATGTAGATGTTTTACGCAGTTAAGGTTTTAATAAAAGCCGTTATCCACTATATTTGTTTGCCTTTTGTTTTTGTAACCACACTCAGACTCTGTATTGATTGGCATGTTTCGGTTATCGGCTTCCACATATAAAGAGTTATCGGTTATTTAGGGTGACCAGATTTGAGTTTGTGAAAAAGAGGACACTTCGTCGCGGGGGGGGGGGGGGGGGGGGGGGGGGCATTTAGTCCAGTGCTTCTGTGGCTTTCAGTGGTTGTTTAATGCTTGTTATATTAAAGCAATAATGATAACAAATACAAAATTCTAAATAACAAATTGTTTATGGTCACATATTAACATAAGAAAATTAAGACACTTTTCAGTCCTGCTCATATATTCAACAAAGGCGTCAAGGTGCTCATTGTTGCCAGATTGGAAATGGTATCATACCAAAGGCTCACAATCATCGTATTTGGAGGATAATTATCGTGCATCTGGCAACACTGAAAAGGCGGTTGACCAATGACAGTTCTCTCTACGGTCAGAGCTCGCGCAAGAAGGTGGAACTTAAGGGAGATACGTTATATTAACTCTATGGGAGATACCCTTCCAAAACTTGTAAGGCCGGGCATAATAATTAGTTTGTGAAAGACCCAGAAAAAACACAAATATCCAACGAGGCAAAATCCCGGACGATTTTGGAATCCCTGCCGGACGCATTTTTTTGGTCTCAAAAAGAGGACATGTCTGGGTAAAAGAGGACATCTGGTCAGCCTAGGTTATTGCTATCGGCCAAAATGTCCATATTGGTGCATCCCTATGTGATACATTATGTAAAAGATCAATTTTGTGAGACCACCCAAACTGTGGGTCCTAAGACTAATTGAGGTTCTCGGACCCTCCCAGTCCTGCTCCTTTTTATCCCTGGGTAGTGTTATCATACAGATGCATCCTGGGACTCTCCATGGAGGGTTACAACACATGGATATGCATGCCCACACACACCCAAGAATAGTTAGCTTGTGCCAATAAATGCCAGTCCTGCATTGCAGTACAACATGCAGTGTGCATGCATCTATTGAGACAGAGTATAACCATAGTGTCTCACCCCGCTCAGCTGACCACCATGCACCGGTGAGCCTTGTGTCAGATGACATGTCTTCAGAGAGGTGACTGAGTGAGGGGAGTCATTGATGTCCTCTGTCTTGATCTGGCAACAAAACACCACCACTAATGACACTCCTCCTACTTTAACAGGAAAACATTTTCCTTGAACAAAGACTATGCAACTATAAACCTTTTTTCTCTCCATGGATTTAGTTGGCGGTTTCTACAGAACTACCCTAAGTTGACATTCACCTGTGTTCTAATAGTGGATGGTGTGTGTTTGTGTTTGTATGCATGTGTTTGTGTGTGCATTCACATGCATGTGAGCTCTTAAACCGGTTAAGTTAGATTGCAGGACTTGCTACACGAGATACAAACAGCAATACAGTCCCACCCTCCCCTCGGGCAATGCAGTAGGCTATGCAAATGTATTCTAAAGCTTAGGGCAGTTCCTGTAACTATGAGGACTACAGGCAATCACCCATCTTGCCAAAGTTTGAAGGAATATTTGAGGGATGTTCAGAATAGCCAGAAGTTGTTTGAAATGTTTAAACAGTAAAATAAACTAAGAAACACAATTGTTTCCCCTAAGGGTTTTACCAAAGTCAATTTCAGTGGCTGTAGTACAATACTGAATGTCACATTAGGCTATGTACCCAGATATGGGAGAATGTGCTTATCTTAAATGTTAATTTGACGTCCTTTTTTATAATGACTGTGGACAGGTGGGTTGGTAAACATCCACTAGAAAGATTCTCTCAAGCATAAACAATACTGGCAATACTTCAGTTACTGTACGGTAAGTCAGTCAGGGGGTTTGGAGTAAAAGCTACATTAATTATGTTATTATGTATTGACAAAAGGTCATCTATGTTAACCTATGTTTATTAAGATCATTTCCATTTAAGAAAGTTTAGTTCTGAAGAAAAGTGTGGAAATTAATACTCACTTGTCTGGAGAAGTCAATGCCATTTTGTTCAATGTCTGCAAAGAAAAAACACCATAAACACAATTTATGTACCATCATGTTTTGTATTTTCTTTTCTATGGTACAAGCACCATAGCATTACAGTGGTGAATAATGCCTTGTCCAAAATGGCACATTCACATAATCTCAAATAAACCCTTTCCTTTCTAGAAAAAAAACATGATATATGCCTGGGTTCAAAGGTGTACTGTGCCAAGGCAGGTAATCTTCCCTTATTTGAATGTCAAATGGGACCTCTGGGAGTTTGCGGTGGGTGGCATGCCTGCTAGACCCACAATATGGAAATACAACCCCTCTCTACGACCAAACTTCCAGTATGGAAATCATCAACCCATGCAAATGAGCTGACTGTAGCCATGGCAACCTTTTCAGGCCCTTCCATTTTAATGTTTACAGACTCACAGGTGCATCTGTATGTCTGTGTCTCTCTATTTCGCAACACTAGTATACTAACACAGACACACATACATACAAAATGACTCTGTGATCTAGACCTTAGTGGGTGCTCTGCATTCCATCACGTCACATTTGTCACCAAGTGACGAAATGTAGGTCTTATATTGTGCATTGCATTTGCTTAGGGGACATCCATTTACTTAAATACAGAGAAATATATTTCTAACCAACATTTTATGCACAATAAATAAAATAAATACATCTTAGTAGTAAGGCTGATATTTTAGCATAAAGAATACTCAATGTAAAAATCTATTAAATACATTTTTGAATGATTCTGAGACTTATATAATCACTCTGAACAGTTCTGAATATAAGTATTGACTGTCTTATTTCCAGAGGGTATATAATGTTTTTGGGATCATTAAGATAAGATTATAGTTGTCATTTCTGCAATTGGACCAATTCAGGGGTTAAACAACTGAAAATATTCACTTCTCTTTTGTTGTGAATCTAAGTTCCATTTTTCATGCAGTTTGTTCTGTATTTTACTACCTAGTGTGTCAGCACACAACAAATGGCTTGGAGTGCTTCTCTGCAAACAGCCTCGGGTGCATCCTGGTAGGCCTTCCAACTGACAGTCAACACAGCCTTTTTTTCAATGAAATGAGATTGAGGAAGATACTGGTATGGACAGCAATGTGTCTAAATGTAGTTTTCAACAAAACTTTTTGGCTGTTACTATTTGATTTTAGGGCAACAATGAGCACATTTGCTAAATTAGTTGTATACTATTAAGCAAATGCTGACATAATCACTGATCATTTTCTGTGATTGAAGAGAATTTTATGACAAAGTTGTCTTTCTTTTTTTGTTTTTTAATTTAAAAAAATTGTTTCTATTTTCTCAAACGTTCATTTCACAAAGTATATTTCCAGGCAAGTATCAACTACATGGCCATTTGGCAAAAATATTGTGGTTAAATTATTGATTGGACAAGGATGAAATACAGAACATAAACCAATGTGTATTTTAAAATGTTTGACTGTAACATAACTGAATACATACTCTCTGTATGTACTGTGTATAATAAGTACTAAATACTAATATGTTTTTTTTACTCACAGGAAAGAAAAGATGAACATCGAGGGCAAAAGAGGTGACTAAAAGCAAATATGATAACTTTTCCAGATATGTCGGCATAATATTTGGAGATATGCTTCCGGAGAAAAGAATGAAATGATAGTCAACTACAACATGCTTACCTGTTTGTTCATGGTGAGACTGTTCCACTATGTCAGTGCTCATCTTAATATCTGAAATGATAAATACTGCTTATTTTCCTAAAGGATTGTACCTTTGCTGGAACAATGCAGCAGTCAGTGCTACAAGTAAAATGATCTTGAGGTTATTCTAATGTGCTGTGTACTTTCAAATTTTTCCCCCCACATGAGATTGCTGTTCTCATATTCATAGGTTGGAGGGTATCCCCATTCAGTGTTCACCACAGTTACTCCTGTTTGCCTATCTCTCGCAGTCAAAACAATACAGACCAAGTCAACCCACATTCACATAGATTATTAACACGGCACAAAGATTTATATGACATTATGGATTAGTTATGTAAAACCTAAACATAATGGACTCATAAATAAACAATTAATGACGGCATAAAAAGATAACTCACCTTAGTTTGAAGATCCCGCAAAAAGTTTCACATTTATATATGCCTCTTGTCCTATTAATGGAATTTGAGAAAAACTGATGCTCATCTGCATTTACCTAAGTGGGTTGGTAGAGGAACGTTCACCTTTTCAATCCCCCACACATACAGATGGAGGATCATTTGCATAAGTCTCTGGTGTGTCCTATCCAGCCTCAGACTTTTGCATAAAACAACAATGGGACTGCGAACTTCACAGTGTGTTTGTACAAATGAATGGGTTCCCAAGCCAAAAACATGTTAAATTAAAAGTTCAGCTCTGACCATTCCAAAACATATATATATAAGATGTCAACATATCAATACCTTTTTTGTGTGGTGAAGGTTTATCCACTGTCAACATGACTGATGAAAGCAGACTGGAGGATAAAAAAGCATGATGGCACAGGCTCCTCTCATAATGCCCTCATCTAAACTCCTCCTTTTTCTTTGAATCCATTGAGGTAGCATGGCCGTTTCTCAACTTTAATAAAAAGTCTGCAACCTCAGCTACTAGTTGTCTTTTTGAATGATATCCAAATGCAAAGAGCAGACCTTAGAAAGGTAAAAAAAAAATGTTTTGAGTGGAACTGCAATTTTGGGATTGAGGGGAAAGGAGTAGGCTGAGAATACAGCAGTTTCACTCTTGTCATTGGGTTGCATCCTCAACAATGTTGTTTTTGTCATGCCTTTGGACGTCATCATTTATTGTTCCAATAACTGAGACCCACACTCAAACTCCCAGAGAGAGAAAGAGGGGGGGGGGGGGGGGGTTAAAAGTATGTCAGTATTTTAGTACAGTGACTTTGGAAGGTATTCAAACCCTTTCATAGTTTGTTGTCATACACTTAATTAATTTATTTTTCAATTAAATTTAAAAGGGATGTAATAGCCTATTATAAGTCATAATCCATCCTTACACAATATGCCAATACTTCTTTTACAAACTAAAAACATTTGTGGAATATTATTATTCAGACCCATTATTTATAACGTGTCCCAATGTAACTCGGAAATCCAACATAGATATTTGGCTCCAATCATCATTCCGTTAATCTTGACCAGTCTCACAGTCCCTGCTAATGAAAAGCATCCTCATAGCGTAGTGCTGTAGGAATGGCATTGGTCATGAAATGCACACTACGTATTCATGTTTTTGCAAGATTTTCCACGTGGCATTGAAGTGAAATTTGCTAAATGTAAGTCCATGTGTACAATGGCTATTGGGCACTTGGTCATCTCCCTGACAGAGGACCTTGTTTGCCAAGTTTCTTGGAAGGATAATAAGCTCTAGGAACACAATAGGTGGTTCCAAGCTTCTTTCATTTTACATAGTTGGAGCCCTTTGTGGTCCTAGGAAATTCAAATGTTTTAACAGTGTTTTACAGATCTATGCCTCAACATAATTGTTGTATGAAGGGATGAAAGAGAATGATGGATGAAAAATACTGATTAATTTCAATCTCTATAACAACAAAAGGTCAAAAAAAGATAAGGGGTCTGAATATTTTAAAAGGTTCTGTACATGACTGGAAGGCCAATCCCATATTTTATAATTAATCCCCTCAGATTGTACTTGAAATAAGACATTTACCAGAGGATGGCGCCAAAAACGATGTTAAACCATGCTCATGTATTGCATAATCCGAAGGGTGATATCTACGGTGGCCCTGAAGTGCAACACACAACGGCAAATAGCAAAACACAACGGCAAATAGTAAAACACAACGGCGAATAGAAAAACACAACGGCAAATAGTAAAACACAACGGCGAATAGTAAAACACAACGGCAAATAGAAAAACACAACGGCAAATAGGAAAACGCAACGGCAAATTGGAAAACGCAACGGCAAATAGGAAAACGCTACGGAAAATAGGAAAACGCAACGGCAAATAGGAAAACACAACCACATTAACTTCTGACGGAAAAGGTAGGGCCTATCTAGCAGAAGACAGACCCTCCTGATTGGACAGACAGACTGTCTGTCTTTTAACAGGAAGGAGCGGTGAAAAAACACGTTTGAATGGTTTTCGACGGGACAGACAGCAGCACTATCTCGATTTACTGACATTTTCGGTATACTAACACATAATATCAATTGGTTACTGGTGTGTTGCATCATGTATATGTCTCATACTTTATTAACAGTCATGTATTACATGATTAATCTGTAACAATAGGCAGCCATATTGTGAAGCAGAGCTAGGAATGGCTATGCTAGCTGCGTACTGTAGCCTAATGATTGAGGACTATTGTTCTACTGAACATTTAACTTTCGACTGTTGAAGTAAATGGGACTTTTAAACACGTTTTTTTATTCATCAGCCCACTTGCAATTTACCACGTTAACAACGTGTTATGTTCTGTGTACTTATATGCAGTGATGGGCAAGCTACTTGATATGTGTTGCTCTTGTAGGTTAGTTATAACGAAGTTAAGTCTTATACTCGCTGTGAAATATTTTACTGTTGATTCTACGGGTAGAATCAACAGTACCTGTTCTTCTACGGGTACAGTCCTGCACTTTTTGTGGTTCATGTTGTCTTAATTTGTTACTTGTATAACTGCATGCTCTTATGGGTCTTCCCTTTTGGCACTTGTTTAGTTTTTTCACAATGTATGCTTCATGTTTTGACTGCTTGCAATGTTTGGGACTACCTCGTTGTTATGATCAGTGACCTATGCTCTTTTGTTAAGCTCTCTCTTGAAAGTCGCTTTGGATAAAAGCATCTGCTAAATGCACAAATGTAAATGTGTAGTGAGCTAAGCTACTAGCTACTCAACAATACATTCAGCTTTACTACACAGAAGCTGTCATAAAAATTTAGCAAGCTAAGTTACAAAAATCAGTCAAAAGTAGCTTGATACATTACTTTCAGTTAAACAAACTGCATGCCAAGTCAATACAATTTTAGTGATCAACACAACTGTCAGCCAGATAACTGGCCTACTAATAATGCACTCACCAACAATCATAAATCACAACAATCACAACGATGTTGCAGCCTGCGGTCTCCCACTCTGCAGTCAGATAGAGTGGCAGGTTTATGCGGGGGAAAAGTGTTCCGTTAGTTGTGGCGCGTCTGGCCTGCGTAACTCCCGTGGATCCGGCCCACACCCGCCGTGCGGACTCGATTCAGTTGTGGCGCGTCTGGTCTGCGCAGCTGCCGCGGATCCGGCCCAGACCCATAGAAAAATACTTTTTATCATATTTGTATATGGCTCTGATCCGGCCCACACCCGCCGGGCGGACGTCAATTCAGTTGTGGCGCGTCTGGTCTGCGCAGCTGCCCCGGATCGGCGCCGCACCCGCCGGACGGAATGTCACAGCGAGAATTGCTATAGAGGTCTGGCCCAGATTTGGTGCAGATCTGCATTGTGAGTAGCCTGGCTCTGCCCTCCTACGTACTTCCGCTCAATTAGGATTTTGCTTCTGTACTGGGTCTGGGATGTCGTTTCTGAAGTCGGTTTCCAGAAACAAATTTTTTGTAGGTCCAATCAGCGAACAGAGGGAGTGGCTGAGAACGATGACGTTAATGTCGTGCACTTGTTTGAGTAGTTCAGTAATGGCGGCGGAGAAAGATGCGAGCTAAACTATTCTGCGGTTGTGGCAACGCTGCCGAATATAGGTTAAAGCCGGAGCAAGAACATTCCTTGCTGAGTTTTGTTGGTGGCCATGATGTTGTGGAAAAGTTTGATTTTCCAGCTACGCAACTAGCTCCGTTACAGTAGTGGTGAAGGAGTTGGCTAAGGCGAACGCTTGCGATTGGCTATGGCAAATCAGAGTGGCTCTGGGTGGATCCAATACAACAGAGGACCCGCCTTCAAGGAAGTTAACGTTTGTCAATTGAGACATCACAGACCCTCTGTACAAATGAAATGTACAAGGGGCTGGTTAGGACCAGGCTACATTGTGAGTGCGACTGCTGCGCGAATCAGCTGATTCGAAAACGGATCTGGCACAGATGTAAATGCTGTCTGGGTAGCTACTGAAAAGTTACTTAGTTTTAATAAATAGCGACGTTACAGCCAAGCTACTGACAAATGTAGTTAAGCTAGCAGCGTCGCTACAAGTAGCGAAGTTACTGCCCATCACTGCTTATTTTATGCCAGGTTGCTTTGCTTCTTGTCCTAAGACTTTCCGTGCCCAGTCGGACCCTGTGTTGATCTGTGCACCTGACAATAAAAGACTTGAACTTGAACATTTATATTTGTAGTATCCTACTTGATGCAAGTTGAATCTAATCTAGATAGCAATCACACCAGCAACTTCTCAATTTAAAACAAGGAGTTTGGTAAATAGAACAGAATATACAAGGCAACCAATTGCATTCATTAAAACATTTTATTATACAATATGTCCAGTGAGAGGGTCATTGTTTTTAGTGAGTGGACCTGAAAAACATTTTATTATACAATATGTCCAGTGAGAGGGTCATTGTTTTTAGTGAGTGGACCTGAAATTTCTGCCGAGCATTGAGAGCTAGCTGGACGATAGGAACCCTTGATCTGCAATTAATAAGGGTTATGCGGAGCGTCCCAGCGTTCGAACCGGAAAACAGATGTAATCGTTTCCGATTCTCACTTCTGTACACATCTGCAGCGCTAGGTGATCCAAATAACTTATATTGACAGGGAAGTTCAAGGATTTTATAAGTTGTATTACTCTCTACATTAGGCTAAGTGTGACAGGAATAAAGTGATGAGTTCATATAACGTTATAATAGCCTAACGCTTCGACCGTTTCCCAGGAGGTAGCACTAACACTAGCTCTACACATTAACTACAACGTTACAGTAGGCTACATAGCTACACAACTAGTGCTAAGTTATCAATGAAATATATGAATTCAGCAAATTAATTTAAGAAGCTCATTTTAATTTAGTTTCATATCCATATCATTATTCTGGTTTCTATAGCTAGGACCTATCGTTCCTAGAAGGAATGACGTTTACTAGCCTACTACTAGGCCCAAAAAAACATTAAAGTTAGCAGGTGTATAAGATTACGTTACCGACAAAATTGACATGTAAATAAATACTGTCACACTGGTAGTTGTTGCAGTTGATTGCCAAACACTCCATTCTTTGAGTCCACTTGGACTTCTAGAGGTACAGTCTTCGTTTGACTATTTTAATCGTCTGTGAGCAACAAAAAAAAGGGTACTCCCCAGGGTACTCGGGGCTCTGGAAGTCCGTTTGGCAATCCTGTGTACATGGGAAATTGTAATTAAGGGTAGCTCCTTTAAACACCGGCTATAGTAGGTGGCCTTTACTACGCTGTGTTTACCTCAAAAGCGGCCGGCCGGAAGTAGTTACATCTGTTTTGTAGAACCCGGAAGAATGTTGCGCACAACCCCTATTGTTGCTAACTCTAATCACTAACTACGCTAATAAGAGAAGACTAACTTTGTATGCCAACAAACACCGATAACTAGAACTAATTTGACAAACGTGACTTCAAGTGCTTATACTCATCCTGATGTTGTGATTAGTTGACAACATATCAACTATCACTTGTATGTAGCCTATGCCTTGCATCAAAATCATTCTTAAAAATAGTGAAAGTATTTTCGAGGATTCATGGTTTCAAAATAGGCGTTCTCCTTCCTGTTATAAGACAGACAGTCCGTCTGTCCAATCAGGAGGGTCCATCTTCTGCTAGATAGGCTCTACCTTTTCCGTCAGAAGTTAATGTCGTTGTGTTTTCCTATTTGTCGTTTTCTTATTTGCCGTTGCGTTTCCCTATTCGCCGTTGTGTTTTCCTAATCGCCGTTGTGTTTTCCTATTCGCCGTTGTGTTTTACTATTTGCCGTTGTGTTTTGCTATTTGCCTGTGTTTTGCTATTTGCCGTTGTGTTTTGCTATTTGCCGTTGTGTTTTTCTATTTGCCGTTGTGTGTTGCACTTCAGGGCCACCGTAGGATATCGCTCCATAATACATCACTTTCCATACAGTGTGAGAGACAAGGAGAGAAAGGATTACCAGATGTGTAAACTTTTATTTGGAAACACACTCTACTGCTGTGCAGCTACATATTAAATCATGCTAAAAACAGTAAAAAGTTAAGGCACTTAACAATCAACAACAATCAACCATGGTATGGGGCACTTCCAAACAAACACACATACCTTGAGAATACCATGGTAATTAACATATGCCTGACAATCTTCTGATTAGAAAAACTGAGGCAAATGTACCCCAGGACTACAAAGATTACAGACAGGGATAAAATGTAATCCCATTAATCAGACAATAGTTACTCCTTGAGAGACTGAAATTACATACAATGCTTAGTCAGTCAAATATAATCATGAAATGTAGTACAGCACTCTTGCATAAACCATACTACTGGCACATTGAACATAAAACATAAAATCAAATAAATAGGTACACATTAGACTGTAATAAACATTTCAGCCCACAGAAAGCAAAGAATTAGCTTATTTTGCCTAAAATAAACTGAAATCAATAACATTTTGGCTCTGTGTTGCAGAACTGAAAAGTAGTTTTGCTTAACACATTACTCATTATTGCATCATTAGGACATACAGCTATGAAGATTTGGTCAAGGTGGGCCGTGTAGCATAATCCTACACTTCATTTATTTCAGTCAGATCCATTTTCAGCTGTCCTTATGACACTAAGATTTCTTGGACCATGACATATTCCTGCAGAATGTTACTTGGGCTATCAATGGCGCTATTATACCCACACTTAAACTGATATAATTTTGGAAAATAAAGCCGCGGCCAGTACCCCAATAGTACAGTTTTCTTGTGGTTGTACGGTTTATGATTCGAAGCGGTTTATAGCCCGGTTTTAGAACAAAAATGTGGCTTTGTCCCAAGATCTCTATAGACAGTACAATTTAATGCTAAACACTTGAATGGGGCAGGGCTTGACAATAACGATGGCCCGATGGCCCGGGGCCAGTAAAAAGTAACGTTGGGACAGTTGAACTGGTAACTCACTGGCCCGATCGGGCCACTGCAAATTATTGATTGAATAAAAATTTGCATTGTAAATGTTAACATCCTTCATATTTTTTGCTATCTGCTAAATGCATAAATAACTTAACACTTTGTGGAGCGCACAGTTGGCAAATCAAGAGTTGAGTAGTGAGTGACGAGTGGTTGTCAAATTGTAATTCTATAATCTCGATACATTTTTTAACAACTGGCGCGAGTCTGGCGCTAGACAATAAAGTGAAGATGGCAGCAAAGTAGAGCCCTCCCTCCTAAAGCATGCAAAAGTGGATCTTTTTACACAGGCACAGACAATTTTCGAAAACAATCCCTGACCAGCCATGCTAGCAGACAGCACCTGGTGTGCGTGACAGCTAAACGGATGGTTGTCAATCCATCTTCCATGGCCGTTGCCATGCTGGTCAGGAATTTAAATGCAGATGCCCATTGTGTTATTGCACGACTTATAACAACAGCGTATCACGTAATTAAGACGGTCCAGCCGTTCACCTCGTTCCCCAGGGATATTGAACTGCAGCAGATGAACGGAGTCGACTTGGGTACTTCGTATCATACTGATGAAATGCTATGGAAGCTTTTATATATTAGCATTGAGGGACCAGAGGATTCCGTTTCAGCCAGACAGAGTTGTGCAGAGATGGCTATCAGCAGGGAAGAGAGCACGTCATGTTTGAGATTAAAAGTCAATTGTTTTGCTGAGTAGCCTATTACCTTCTTTTTTTTCTATCACTAGAAATGTGATTTCATTTTTGTTCTTTTTATATCCAGGATGTGTTCGATAAATGGTTAAACATTTTAACAGACTAACATAACTTATAAGTCTTTGGTTTTGTTTTAACAATGATAAATTACAACTTTTGGAGAGGTCAGTAAGTGGCAAAAAATGTTAATGTTGAGCCCTGACGGGGGCTTATTACTTGAAAGAGTAATTTTTACTGTGTCGTCTCAGTTACACTATCTGGGTTTGGAAATACAGTGACTTGCTGAAGAAGGCAATGGCTAGTAGAACATAATAATTTCAGTAGCCTAAATCAAACAGCAACTGAATAAACATGTCAACCTTAGTACACAGTCTGTCTTGACATGGTGTCAGAAGTGCTGTGTATGGCGAGCGGAAAGGGACATTCCTAGGCTTACCAGGAGAAGGAGAAGGAGCAGCCTAACCATATGGAAGCAAATCGTGACCAAAATTCAAATGAAAATGCATTTCCAGAAATGCATTTTCATTTTAAGAATGTGGCTGCATTATTTGACTCATAAATCAAATTAGTATTCAATCATCCTATTTGCATTTTCATTTTCTTCTTTAAGACTGCTCATTCTTTCCCTTAATTAAAATGAAAACGAAAAAGACATTTGAAATTTAATTTTCAAAATATGCCCCAGCAAATAGATACCAAAATTCAATTTGAAATGTAAAATTTGAAAATGAAAATGCATTTCCAGAAATGCATTTTCATTTTAAGAACGTGGCTGCAAAATCGTGACCACAATTCAAATTCAAATGCATTTCCAGAAATGCATTTTCATTTTCAAGAACGTGGCTGCAAAATCGTGACCACAATTCAAATTCAAATGCATTTTCAGAAATGCATTTTCATTTTAAGAATGTGGCTGCATTATTTGACTCATAAATCAAATTAGTACTGATTAGTACTGAGCGGACATTGCATTTTCATTTTCATGTTCTGCCCGCAAAGAACTGCCCATAATTCGAAAACGAAAATGCATTCTGAGCGGCGCAGTTGAGTGACGTCAGTAGCCGCTCTTCTTCAGCTCCCTGCTGACCGAGCTACCCATCTTGTTCGGTAGGCGGCGGTGTGCACATACGCATTGCATTACATGGCAAATGTGCCGGGAAATTGATTGAATTGCCGGGTCTTTAGAGGACGCATCACAGATCATGGCGCTCCCTCAAATTGTGCAGACACTGATAGAATTAGCTGAGCTGGTAGAAACTAATAATATATCTGAGTCTGATGCCCGTGACCGAGTAGAACAAGTCACAGAGAGCTTGGCTGCATACTCTGCCGTCACAGACGTACACATTAATGAGGTTGCCATAGTAAACCTCTCTTCAGTCCTGGAACGGCTGGATGCTGTGGAGCCTCAAATGGGACGGGGACGACCAACCATCCACATCCCGTTCGAGTCCATCGAAAACTATTTATTAAATGGTTTAAAAATAAAGGACATAGCGGAGCTGTTGTCGGCCACCAGACCATCCGTCGGAGGATCCAAAGCAACGGATTTATGGAGCTAGAAAGCTGACAAAAGTATCTGAATTTGAATATGAAAGATCTGAAATATTTGTGTGTCGAATTTCATAAAACTGAAATATATTGCTGTTGAATATATAATATCTGAATTATTTGTATGCCAAATTTAATACAACTGAATTATTTTGATCCAAAAATAAAACATTCTAAAATTCAGATTGCAGGAATTCAGATTCTTGAAATTCAGATTGCGGAAATTCAAATTCAGATTGCGGAAATTCAGATTTTGTCTGAACCAGGCCAAAGGTGAAACAGCTTGCTTTCACAGGAAAAAGTAGACCATTTAATAAATAGTTTTCGATGGACTCGAACGGGATGTGGATGGTTGGTCGTCCCCGTCCCATTTGAGGCTCCACCACAGCATCCAGCCGTTCCAGGACTGAAGAGAGGTTTACTATGGCAACCTCATTAATGTGTACGTCTGTGACGGCAGAGTATGCAGCCAAGCTCTCTGTGACTTGTTCTACTCGGTCACGGGCATCAGACTCAGATATATTATTAGTTTCTACCAGCTCAGCTAATTCCATCAGTGTCTGCACAATTTGAGGGAGCGCCATGATTTGGATGCGTCCTCTAAAGACCCGGCAATTCAATCAATTTCCCGGCACATTTGTCATGTAATGCAATGCGTATGTGCACACCGCCCCCTACCGAACAAGATGGGTAGCTCGGTCAGCAGGGAGCTGAAGAAGAACGGCTACTGACGTCACTCTACTGCGCCGCTCAGAATGCATTTTCGTTTTCGAATTATGGGCAGTTCTTTGCGGGCAGAACATGAAAATGAAAATGCAATGTCCGCTCAGTACTAATCAGTACTAATTTGATTTATGAGTCAAATAATGCAGCCACATTCTTAAAATGAAAATGCATTTCTGGAAATACATTTGAATTTGAATTGTGGTCACGATTTTGCAGCCACGTTCTTAAAATGAAAATGCATTTCTGGAAATGCATTTGAATTTGAATTGTGGTCACGATTTTGCAGCCACGTTCTTGAAAATGAAAATGCAATTCTGGAAATGCATTTGAATTTGAATTGTGGTCACGATTTTGCAGCCACGTTCTTAAAATGAAAATGCATTTCTGGAAATGCATTTTCATTTTCAAATTTTACATTTCAAATTGAATTTTGGTATCTATTTGCTGGGGCATATTTTGAAAATTAAATTTCAAATGTCTTTTTCGTTTTCATTTTAATTAAGGGAAAGAATGAGCAGTCTTAAAGAAGAAAATGAAAATGCAAATAGGATGATTGAATACTAATTTGATTTATGAGTCAAATAATGCAGCCACATTCTTAAAATGAAAATGCATTTCTGGAAATGCATTTTCATTTGAATTTTGGTCACGATTTGCTTCCATATAACCATACGTCGCCGCCTGAACGTGTGGATTTTTTGAATGGAAGTGAATGGGACTGCAAACGAGAGACTGGCGGCGACGTGGCGGCGACGGCTATGGAAGGCCTAGTGGGCAAGTATTAAGACGCCCCCGTGTGTTAGCACGCGTAATTAACGCCGACTTGGCATGCAAAGTCGGCGTCTTTTGCGCCTTGTTTGACACGGCCTCGTCTCAACCACGCGTAAAAAACGCCGACTTCCATACAAAGTACGTCTTTTTCGCCTCGAATTGAGGCGTGTCACGTGACACGTTGCATTTACACACGTACATTACGTCTCAAACTTTGAGACGTGTCGAGCAAACCACACGAAATTAACGCCTGGTTTGGCACAATCAGCGTCTGGTTTTCCAAAATTAAAGTCTGCTTGCTTGAATCTCCGATGGGAAATTATGACAACAATTGTAACAACTAATACGTAAGTCGAGAAGTTCAAAGGATGCTCATGCGAGCTACTATCAAATGCAATGTTGGTTAGCTAGTTAGCTATTAGTATGAAGTTGGTGGTCACAATTGCATTCCTAAAAAGGGGTGCAGACTAAAGACAAATAAATGCAGTAATATCAGGCTGGCTGGTTGTCTGGCTTGAAGCTTTGTGAACTTTCCTTGCACTGCGATTGCGTTGCCTCAGTATTGTGCGCGATTTGGTTTCACTGCCAACATTCCTTAAGAGGCAATGCGCAAACTCAGTTGGTGGCAAAATACAACTGTTGTTACTAATCATGTCAAGTGTATTTTATTGTCATTTTCAATTACATATGGTAGTACAAACGAAACAAGAGTTTCCCCAGGACCATGATGCCATGTTAAAAAACATGACAGTAAGGTGCCAGCGTATATGTAGCCTACAGTGACAGGACAGTATGTACAGTGACAGGACAGTATGTACAGTGACAGGACAGTATATACAGTGACAAGACACTATGTACAGTGACAGGACAGTATGTACAGTGACAGGACAGTATGTATAGTGACAGGACAGTATGCAGTGACAGGACAGTATGTACAGTGACAGGACAGTATGCAGTGACAAGACAGTATGTTCAGTGACAGGACAGTATGTACAGTAACAGGACAGTATGTTCAGTGACAAGACAGTATGTACAGTGACAGGACAGTATGCAGTGACAGGACAGTATGACAGTGACAGGACAGTGTGTACAGTGATTGGAGGTAGCAGTTATGAAGTGACAGGTTCTCGTGCCAATATATTGCGATGCCAATTTGTTGAGCGGTCATCTTCCTTGTATAGACCTACAAAAGTGAAATACACAGCCAATAAATAAAGGTTCATCGGCTGTCCTCACATTCACACACTGTTGTCCTTATACTTAACAAATCATCTATGATGTCCTAAAGGCCCAACTCCTTCTCAGGTCACCTTCTGGCAGCAACCTTACAGGTGGGTTTCACTGTGCAACCAGGCCTACCCAAGCTGCTGCTGCTGGGCCAAGGGCTGATTGGAATGGCACACTGGGACTTGCAGATGACGTGAAATACATTTTTATTTCTGCTGTGTAAGATGTAGGCCTACTGCTTTTAATTTGAGTTGAACGCTGTTAAACACTGCCATGGTCAGCAAACACAAGCCATGGCTCTACTTCAGAAAGGATACTGTTCACAGCTGTATGAATCAATAGGACATTACCATTACCTGAATGACTTGTAGTGGTCAGGAGGTTATGCCTGTTCTGATGATAGCATAAACCATGTTAGATTGTTGGCTCTGTGTATTGTTTGGGTCTCCTCTCCCTGTTTTCTGTTTCTGTGTCTTTGGTTCTGTTGCAGGATGGCAGGCAGGTAGAGGAGCTGTGATTGCTGCAGGGGCACACCTGTGACCTGTGCCTTGGTCCTTAATAAGCTGTGCCCTAACAAGCTGGGTCTCTCCATTACTAGCAGGAACATTATCACTGTTTGCCTTTTAGTTTGTAATGATTCTCTACACTTGCACTGATCCCACATCCACTCCCTACACTACTAATTTACATGACCGTCACATACAACCGTTTTTTTGTAAGCACTTTCTATTGAAGAAATACACTGTTATCCATATTCATGTGGCTTTCCACTTCCTTAATTTACTTCTGGAGCAATAAAGTATCAATCTAATCTTCCTATGAACCCGGTTAACACAAAATATCGTACACTGCTAATCGTCAGCTAACTAAATGGTAGGCGAATAGACAATCAAGCTTGATATGGTATAGTCATGAACTAGCACTGTTCAAAGATGTCCAACCCAAGTTCTCAATGTCTGCAGAAAAACACAAAAGAGAAGAAACCTGCTCTCGCAATGCAGTATTAGGCTACCAATAAAATAATTGTGATAACTTTAATTTATCTTCACAGTGCCCGCTCACTAGGGATAATTTTCCATAACAAATAACTCAATGCGTCCTCTACTTTTATGAGGTGACCTGACGCTCAGGTCATTTTATCCTTTAGTGACACCATCTATATGGGTAACACCATTTTCATTATCTGGGAAATCATACCCTAACCTTTTGTTACATTTCCTTCTCATGTAATACACTTTCCCCTACATTCAGCCTTATAACATACTCCAAACTAACACAATGTACCATCATTAGGCTACAGTGTCTTGGTAAAGGTCTGAAAAATACTAGATTTTAACTAAACTTCCATTCAGGATTACGACCGCAGATGCATTGATTAAAGAGAAGTTTAAAGAATTATAAGACATTTTTGTAAGTCCAACGGTAATATCTGTAGGTTGCCACCTACACTCAGAAGCCAATGCTACTAAGAAACCCTTTTAAAATCAAACACTCTAAAAGTAAGGTTATACAATTTAATTTGATGTCTTTAATTAATTCAATTATGCCTTATGTTTTACGGTGTGTGGTGGTAGGACCCAAACGCAGGAGAGTAGCCAGACTTTGCCTCAAACAAAGGGTTTATTCTTTTAAACGGGAAACAGCCAGGGTCAGTAGCGGTCCAAGCACATTTGGCGCCCTAGACTGATTTTTCACCAGCACCCACTCTTATGCCGCCCTAGGCGGCTGCCTATGTCGCCTATAGGAAAGACCGGCACTGGACAGGGTATTACGTTAACAAGAGTAAGGACAAGACAAAGACTAGACACAAAACAGGAACCTAAAATACACAGAACCAAACAAGACACAGGTGGACACGATAATACAAACAAGAACTGAAACCACTCAACGAGACGCGGGTGAAGACAATGGCAGACACAAGTAGGGCAGGGCAAAACCAAAAACGGGGGCACGGCTGTGGCCGTGACATTATGCCTGCCCAAAGGTGGGTGACTGTATTATCCCAGACTTCATGTACTGTTTGAACTGGGTTGTGTGTATGGGCAGTCTCAGGGTTATGTCACAGGTGTTGGCCTCTGGGAACACCCTTGGTGCTGGGGGAGGACCAGGGGACAGAAAGATAGTCAAAATATAGTATTTTCCTTAGACTAGAGGTGCTAGACATGTCGTAAATGGATACAGGTCACTACACAAACGTTGAATGTATTCATTCACATGAGGTAGTAGCCTACACTAAACCTTACAAAGTGCCAATACACACATCTGTATAAGCCTGGCATGAGGTGTGTAGCCAACCAGTGCTTGTTTAATGCTGTCATAACTGGATTCATAGGAAGATTAGATAAGAACTTCAGGAAGTGACAAGCCACGGTAATAAGAATAAACATGTATTTATTTAATAAAAAGTGCTTACAAAGAAACTGTTGGTAAATTAGTAGTGTAGGGAATGGGTGTGGGATCAGTGCAAGTGTTGAGTGTAGAGAATCATTACAAACTAAAAAGCAAACAGTAATGACATTCCTGATAGTAATGGAGAGACCCAGCTTGTTAGGGCACAACTTATTAAGGACCGAGGCACAGATTACAGGTGTGCTCTAGCAGCAATCACAGCGCCTCTACCTGCCTGCCATCCTGCAACAGAACCAAAGACACAGAAACAGAAGACAGAGAAAGGAGACCCAAACAATGCACATAGAGCCAACAATCTAACATGGTTTATGCTATCATCAGAACAGGCATAACCTCCTGACCACTACAAGTCATTCAGGTAATGGTAATGTCCTATTGACTCATACAGCTGTGAACAGTATCCTTTCTGAAGTAGAGCCATGGCTAGTGTTTGCTGACCATGGCAGTGTTTAACAGCGTTCAACAAGTTAAAAGCAGTAGGCCTATGTAACCCAGGGTTACAGGGCACAAATTAATTAAATGTAAAATAAAATTATTTATAAAGAGTTACAAATAAATAACTATTATATTCACAAAAGTAATATACAAGAACTATTATTTATTTGTTGATTAAGAAAAGTGATGCCGGTGTGGTTTTGTCCCAGGTTGATGCTGTGGATCCATGTACATATTTGTTTCATGTGATAACTTGCTGTGAATGCATCTTTTGGGGTGCAGGCGGGAAAGTTTGGGGGTCTCGCGCGCTCTCGGGCGGAGAAAGGAAGGCTAACCGAACTAGAGGGAGACGAGAGACGAGGGACCAGAAAGAAAGAAAAACAAATAGCATTTTACTGAGAAGAAAGAAAGAAAGAGACGAAGATATTGATTTGGTTAGCTAGTAATATATGTTATTGTTTTGTGAATGAGTATCGATTGAGAGAATATTTGTCATTTTTCTTGTTTTCTTGTTTTCCGGAAGTGGTTTGTTTTTACGGTGGGCTAGCCGAAGAAGCTCTGCTACAGTACGGTTGGAGAACTGTTAGCTGCCTCAGCTGTGTCCTTTTTTTCTTTTCTTCTACATTTTTCTACATTCCTTGGGGAGAATCCAGCGAACTGACTTGGATTTCGCCTGCTACACCCGATCGGTTCTTTGAGTACCAGTGTTGGAGTGGTGTGAACTGGAGAGCCTTACCGAGCCATCTACGGGTTGCTAGCTACTGTGGCCAACTATCTGCTGGCTGCCTGAGAGATCAAGCAGAAAGCGCCTTGCTACGACTGGTAGGACAAGAGCCTGATTCTATTTGATTTGTTTTGTGACTACCCTGGAGCCAGACACTTGGACCCGGACTGATCATTTTTGTGTTGTTTGTTGTTTTGAAAGACTTGTACAAAATCTTTGTGAGTGCGCGTGAGTTCACGCCGCAGCACTGTGTTTTGTATATGCTGTGATTTAGAGATGAGGTTGGAGTGAGGGAATTTTTTAGAATTAGTTGTTCTACTACTTGACTTGTGTATTCATATATTTGTTGTTTTTTATACTTGTACTTTCAATCAAAATCAATAATCCTCTCATTTAATTAGAATAAAATAATATCCAAAAAGTCAAGCCCGTTTTCCAAAATAAGAGTCCCACAACTAAATCAATATAATATAGTGATAATCCCATAGATATTTTAAAAGCAAAAATAAGTCACAAGCCAATAAGAATAAATAGATAAAACTTAAGGGAATCAGGGAGAACAATGTATTGACACTTTCATATTGATTTGGGGAATTACTATTGTTTGTGTTATTGTCATTAAGTCAATTGCAATTGTTGTTTGGTTGGTAAATGTGTTTTTTTCCATGAGAAGGGAAAAAATAAAACAGAGGTAATAGAGAAACAAATTATCAAAAACAATAACAAAAACAATTCTATTACCTCTGAAATATAGCCAACGTGTTCTGTGTGTTTCATTCTGTAGTGCAAACAGTACCATCTTTCCGAAGAACCAGATATTCTGATACATCTCCAATTGATCATCATTATTATTCTCTGTAGCAGTGTTAAAGTTAGACACTCGTTAAAGACAAATATTTATTTCAGGTCATCTGCAAGTCCCAGTTTGCCATTCCAATTAGCCCTTGGCCCAGCAGCAGCTTGGGTAGGCCTGGTTGCACAGTGAAATCCAGCAGCATGGTTGCTGCCAGAAGGAGACCTGAAAATGAGTTGGGCCTTTGAGACATCATAGATGATTTGTTAAGTATAAGGACAACAGTGTGTGAACGTGAAGGACAGCAGATGAACCTTTATTTATGTCACCGTGGCTGTGTATTTCACTTTTCTAGGTCTATACAAGGAAGATGACCGCTCAACAAATTGGCATCACAATATATTGGCATGAAAACATATCACTTCATAACTACTACCTCTAATCACTGTACATACTGTCCTGTCACTGTACATACTGCCCTGTCACTGTACATACTGTCCTGTCACTGCATACTGTCCTGTCACTACATACTGTCCTGTCACTACATACTGTCCTGTCACTGTACATACTGCCCTGTCACTGAACATACTGTCCTGTCACTGGCAATACTGCCCTGTCACTGTACATACTGTCATGTCACTGTAGGCTACATATACGTTGACCCTGGCACCTTACTGTCATGTTTTTTAATATGGCATCATGGTCCTGGGGAAACTCTGTTTCGTTTGTATAACCATAAGTATTTGAAAATGACAATAAAATACACTTGACATGAATAGTAACAACAGTTGTATTTTGCCACCAACTGAGTTTGCACATTGCCTCTTACATTAAGGAATGTTGGTAGTGAAACCAAATCGCGCACAATACTGAGGCAACGCAATCGCAGTGCAAGGAAAGTTCACAAAGCTTCAAGCCAGACAACCAGCCAGCCTGATATTACTGCATTTATTTGTCTTTAGTCTGCACCCCTTTTTAGGAATGCAATTGTGACCACCAACTTCATACTAATAGCTAACTAGCTAACCAACATTGCATTTGATAGTAGCTCGCATGAGCATCCTTTGACCTACTTGACTTACGTATTAGTTGTTACAATTGTTGTCATAATTTCCCATCGGAGATTCAAGCAAGCAGACTTTAATTTTGGAAAACCAGACGCTGATTGTGCCAAACCAGGCGTTAATTTCGTGTGGTTTGCTCGACACGTCTCAAAGTTTGAGACGTAATGTACGTGTGTAAATGCAACGTGTCACGTGACACGCCTCAATTCGAGGCGAAAAAGACGTACTTTGTATGGAAGTCGGCGTTTTTTACGCGTGGTTGAGACGAGGCCGTGTCAAACAAGGCGCAAAAGACGCCGACTTTGCATGCCAAGTCGGCGTTAATTACGCGTGCTAACACACGGGGGCGTCTTAATACTTGCCCACTAGGCCTTCCATAGACGGCATGTAAGGAACGTCTACCGGCGGCGACGTCGCGGCGACGCATGTTCGAAAGTATACAAAATACTTACGCCTACTAAGTACGTCTGAGATAAGTACGTCGTCACTAAGCCGTCGTCGCCAAACAACACACCTACTAAGTAGCTACATCGCCGCCGTCACTGACTTGTTTTTTCAAACCTTATTGAGTGAAATAAAGTCGCAAGGCTACGTGTTTAATATGTTAACATTTCTTTATTGAGAGCTATAGTGTAAGAGTAGCCAACTGTGCACAGTCTGTAGCATAGAGGATTTTACAACAGGTGCAGGGGGTGCTTTTGCACCCCCTACTGTTGGGATGAAAAAATTACATTTTCAAACTAATGTACACAAACGATTAAAGGTTTTTAGAACATGTTAAAGTGATGTCAGAGTTGTATGTTATATCATGGTTTGTTGTACTCTAATGATTAATTATACATTAAGATCCAGTATTCATTTTGAGCATGTTTTAAAACCTAGAATCGCCTCTAGCCTGTAGTATTCTAATTGTTTGTAGGCTATTCACATTTTGAACATTTTGACATTTAATAATTATACATTGATATGTGGATATAATCATTTAAACCTTTCAAAGTGCCAATACACACATCTGTATAAGCCCGGCATAAGGTGTGTAGCCAACCAGTGCTTGTTTAAAGCTGTCATAACCGGGTTCATATATGAAGGAAGAATAGATAGATACGTAGGCACTTCAGGCAGTGACAAGGAACAGAAAATAAGGATAACAGTGTATTTATTCAATAAAAAGGGCTTACAAAGAAACAGTTGGATGTGAGGGTCATGCAAATTAGTAGTGTAGGGAGTGGATGTGGGATCAGTGCAAGTGTAGAGTGTAGAGAATCATTACAAACTAAAAAGCAAACAGTGATGATGTTCCTGCTAGTTATAGAGAGACCAAGCATATTAGGGCACAGCTTATTAAGAACCGAGGTACTGATCCCAGGTGTACCCTTGCAGCAATCACAGCTCCTCTACCTGCCTGCCATCCTGCAACAGAAACAAAGACACAGAAACAGACAGGGAGAAGAGAACCAAACAATGCTCAGAGCCAACAATCTAACATGGTTTATGCCATCATCAGAACAGGCATAACCTCCCGATCACTACAAGTCATTCAGGTAATTGTAATGTCCTATTGACATCTGTGAACATCTGTGAGCTTTCTCAAGTAGTATTTAGCCAACTGAAGAAGCTGTGCTTTCACTGAACCACAACCTAGAACAGTCTAGGTGACCACAATACAGTGTATTTGGTGCTTGTAAAGTTTGCATTCATTACAATTGTTATATTGCTTGTATTTGGTTATTTCCCAACATGTGGCAACAGTATCGTCTAGTTGTATTGAGTTTGTTTGATGTGTTTGCTAACTTGGTGGTTCTAATACATTACTAATGAATGTAGCCTGTTGCTAATGGAGTTTTAATTGATAATTTTGCCTCTGACTACACTTTTCTGCTTAGCTCTGGTGTAGAAGTGCAAGACAGCAAATTAAACATATTCAGACCATCAGTGAAGGTTTTCATTTTTTGTGTGGACGCTACACTAACAGACCCTAGCACACTGTTATAACAGGATACCAAAGTTTATTTGTCACTAGCCTATTGATATTGCTTTCAACATGATTCTATACCATCAAATTCACAACTTTCAGGGTTAATACTGAAGATGTATTAGATAGTACCCAATTGCTGTGAAAGTACCAAGTCAATGAAGTGAATCACCAAGTACAAGTTCAAGATAAATTCAACGTATTTATTATAGATCTATAAAGTGCAGGTGTCTGCACCTTTAGTACTGGTGTCTTCCAGCTCCTCAGCTCTCTCAATACCTAGATATGTTTCTGTAACTTTTTTATTTACTGGGGCAAAAAAGGCTGCCATGTCCCTTCCACAGTTCATGATGACTACTCGAAGAAGAAAAACCATGTAATGTGTAAAATGACTAGTGAGTGTGTCGACAATGTATCAATATACATATCAATGTGCATTCAGAAGGCAACAGGGGGAAAAGACTGAAGGATGGGTGGTAACAGTCTCTTAGGATCCTGCCAGCTTTCCTGAGGCATCGTGTGTGGTAGGTGTCCTGTAGGGCAGGGAGCATCCTGCCAATGATGAACTTAGCAGGCCGGACCACACTACGTAGGGCCTTGCGAGTGAGTCCCATCAAGCAGAGACTGACAGGGTGACACCCAGCCTTACAAGCTCTATAAATTATGATGGTGTCCAACCATCAATGTGCTTTGTAGGTGAGATGAAGGATTTATTATTAGATTCTGTATTTACAGGGAGGCAGTTGAGAGAAGCTATTAATGGAAGAAATATGATCTCTCTTCCTAGTTAGATTTACATGTTTAGCAAAATATTAGCCTAATCGTTTATACAGGTCTATCTTATTATAAGGCCTAGGCTATAAATCAGTTATTCTACTTAGTCCATAGATGTAAAGTGAAGAAAACTTAAGGCCAACTCTAAATGATCTGGCAGGCTAGTTAGTAGGCCTATCTAGCAATAGATAGAATAGGCTGTTACTTTCATATGGGCTTCTCCCGCCATCCACTCTTGGAACTGGAGTCCCAATGTTTCTAGTAATAGCACCACAATAGACATTCTCAACCAGTATTTTATCCACTGCCTGTCTTGTCCTTCTGAAGTTGTTAAATTGAATAGCAGGCATGAAAACGGGTCAGGGGTGAAAAAGGTGAGAAGGATATTACCTCTCTAAGGGGGTCTGGGTGCATGCTACCCCAAAAGGAAAATTTGAATATTCCATATTTTAAAGCATCAATCTGAATCATTTTGAGATACTTTTTTGCCAACCTGGGGAGAACTGGAGAAACGTAACTTAAGCCATGAGTCAAAATGTATTATGGCCTCCTTACTAAGTGTTATGCAAGCCATTTCATGCCAGCCTGTCACTGGGTCTAACATTGACAGTATATGAGGCACAATGTGGTAAGGGCACCCCAAATGGCTTCATGCATAACCCCCCAAAAGATGGTGGACATGCTGTAACTTAACTTGTCTACTCTTCCATCATGATTGACAGCCAATACAAGTACCAGCGTATTTTGAAGTCAAAATGCGTATCCGCTACACAAATTGCGTACAGGTTGGCAGGTCTGCTTATTGATAGAACGGCAGGGACGGACTGGAAGTAAAAATAGGCGCTGGACTTTGATCCAGACCGGCCCACCAGAACCGGTCCCGTATATGCCACCACACCGAGCGCCTTGCTAATGCATGCAAATTCTGTCTGGTGTGATGCTAGTTAGGGACTTCCATGGTTAATGCGAGCGCGCATAGCGCGCGAGTGAATTTTTTTGCCTGATTTGAGCGAAAAATGGTTTTTGGAGCTTGAAACAAACATAACGTTGTCTAGTGAAGGCAATTACGTTTACGTTTCTTAGCCTGGTTTTCCATCTTTATATTGTCTCAAAGTAGCTTTTCTGTCAGTGTCACTGTTGTGTGTAAGCGGCATTAAGGGCTGCATACGTTCATTTGGAATTTTCCACGGGAGCTTTAGCTAGCTGGCTAACGTTGCGTTCTCTTCTGCTGTGTTCAATGACTCAATTCATCAAGCTGTAGCTAACGTTAGCTAAGTCTATGTCAACAGAGCTCCTGGGTAACTAAACTTAAAATAGCAGAAAATATAAAAATGATTGAAACCATCATTCACCAAATTCAGTCCAGTAAATCGCCGAGGCCAGGAGTGCTTTCAGCTTCTGATGCTGGTCTGCACTGGTGATGCAAGGACCTTTGCGTTAATATTTCCATGCACTCGCGCTCCCATCTGACACGCGCACCTGTTCGCAGTTCACTGAATATGAATACCAACCCCCCCCCCCTCCCCAATTTTTTTTTTTGAATCTACACCAGTGGTCACCAACCTTTTTAGGCCAAAGATCACCGACCTTTGCCTTGGTGACCCGAAGATCTACCTATTGAGGCGTTGAGAGACAGAACAGACTCCAGACTGAACTTACAACTTAACTTTATATTTGGCCTTATTGTAATTGAATGAAATCAAACACTTTGTGAACAATATGAACAAGAAAAAACACTTTTGCAATGAGCAGGCTGGATATGAACGGTTTTATTTATAAACTGAAGTTACAACACAACACTGACAAATTTCTCATGTGACAAGTCAGTGTGATGGCTGTGACTGAACACTGTCTGTGAGTACCTTGTAGTTTGGCTCATAAGCAGAGACAGCCAGTCTGAGGCAGTCTGTGAGGTGTCTGTCAGTAAGCCGGCTCCTGTACTTGGATTTGGTGATTTTCATCTGTGAAAATGCCATTTCACAGAGGTAGGTCAATCCAAAGTAGGCACTCACTTTTAGTGCACATGCACTGAGGAGAGGAAACTTCTCTCGGCTTACAAGTCCCCAAAAGTCACTGTCCCTTGACCTGGCTTTCAGCTCAATGTCATTTTGCAAATCAAGCATCTCCATGTCCACTCCACTTGGCAAAGCAAATGCTTTCTCGAATTGGTCTGCAACCTCCTCTGTATTAATAGGCAGGAATGGGTTTGAAAGAAATGCAGCAATATCCTTCATGATTTCTAACTCACCAAAACGTCGACTGAACTCCGCTGCCAGTTTGTCCAGGTGCACACAGTACTGCTCAGGGTGAAAGTCAGAAGAGTCTTTGATGGACTGTGACATTTTTTCCAGGTTTGTAAAGTGTGTCAGCGTCCCTTTCCTCAGATTCGTGGTCCAGACACAGAGTTTGGCCTTGAACGCATTCACTGCGCTGATCATGTGGAGGAGGTGCCGGTCTTTTCCCTGGAGTTCGTGGTTGAGCGAGTTCAGTTTTCCGGTTAGGTCCGTCAGAAACCCCAGGTCCAGTAGCCACGCATCCGTTGAAAGTTCCTCGTGCTCCTCGTTCCTTTTCGACAGAAACGTCTTAATCTCAGGCAGCAAGTCAACAAATCGCTGCAGCACTTTTCCGCGACTCAACCACCTGACATCAGCATGCAGAAGCAGGTCTCCATACGCCGAATCGAGCTCATCCAATAACGCCTTGAATAAGCGATGCTGAAGCGCTTTTGCTCAAATCGAGTTTACCACTTTGAACACCAGTGACATGACATGAGAAAAGTCCACAACTTTCCCAGCCAAGGCTTGCTGATGAATCACACAGTGATACTTCATGAAGTCGGGGAAATCCGGATCATTACGGCACAGTGCTATAAAACCAGCGTGCACACCGCACATTGCCGGTGCCCCATCGGTAGTGATTGCCACCAGTTTCTGAATGGGGATGTTCTTTTCACGGACATAGCTTTTAAAAACGTTGTAAATATCCTCACCTCTCGTTCTCTCTTTTAACTGGAGAAGAGTGAGGAAGTCCTCCTTTGTTGTAAAGTCCTGGAAAGCCATTCTGACAAATACAACAAGCTGAGCCGTGTCCATTACATCCAGCGATTCATCAAACTGCAGTGAAAAATATTCACAGTGACAAGTCCTCCAACACCTGTTGACCAACGTTATCCGACAGTAACTCGATCCTTCGTGTCACTGTTGTAGGACCAAGAGGCACAGCACGGAATGCAGCTTTTATGTCCTCTTTGTTTTTGAAGGTGCTGCAAACAGTCTCTGCGGTGACGGTCAATAGTTCCTTAAACAAATCCCCATCTGTAAAAGGTCTCTTGTGTTTAGCCAAAATGTGGCTAATACGAAATGACGCCTCAGTTGCAGCCTTACTTTGAGACGTAGGTTGTGAGAAAAGCGACTGTTGAGCCTTCAACTCCACTTTCAGCTCCTGAACTTTTTTGGCGCGGATTGCGCTCTTTGGTGGATAGCAGTCTTTGAATTTCGGATGGTTAGTGTTGTGGTGCCGCTCCAAATTCCCTCGCTTAGACAGTGCCTGTGGCTGGTGGCACAACATACACACACTCTTGTATTGAATTGATGTTTATTGGCCATGAAAGTTTGCACAGACACGGAATTTGATTTGGCAGGAGAGCCTACCTAGGCAGCCATCAAAGGCGCCCACCAGAAAGATTACAGCAAAGCATAACATGAGGAGAGAGGAGGAGAGAAAAAGGCAACCCCCATACAATGCTCCTAGAGGAGTACAGTATGGGAACAGGCAAAAACCTCAGCACATAAGCCCACAAACATTAACAACACAACATTACAAACACTTGCAATGGGAAAGGGCGGTGGGGTAGACCAGCAGCATCTGGACCTGCGACCGTAATAGGCGCTGGACACAGACCCGCCAGCCACCCAGGGAAAAGCAATCAAAGGCGTTGGATGGGGATGGGGGGGTGGTGGTATCTGTAGTAGGTGAAAGTTAGTGTGTGAGTAGGTCTGGGTTGGCGCCCTCGACCTAGGCCACAATCAGTCCGAGTCTCTCTATGCAGATAGTGTTGGCAAGGAGACGTCCTTGGTCATGACCCGGGTAGAGACCAAGCCACAGATGTTGATGGTGGGGGAGTGGGAAGGGAAGAGCAAGATAGTCTCGCTTCAGCGCTCTCCAGGGGAGTTGTTTTCCAGCAACGGCCTTGGCCAAGGCCTGAGCTGGTTACGGGGCCGAAAGTAGATGAGATTGGTGTAGATGTTTAGACGAGTAGATGCGACTCAATTTTCACGTCCACCCTTCAGGAAGGCCTCCAGATCCTCAAACCTTCTTTGCTGAGCCGCGAACTTATCCCTGTTGTACTCCCTATTCTGCTGTAAGTTCACAGTCAGTGCTCCAACGGCTCTGCCCACCGTCTCAATCAGGTCGGGCAGCCTAAGGGGGCTTTTGATGGCTGCAGCCGTTTCCTTGACTTTCCGATACACAAGCCAACCGCCTAATCCACACAGCAGAAAGCCTGTAATCATGGTTCCGAAAATAAAGATGTCTTCAACATCCTCAACGGAAAGCGCCGCTAGACACACGACACGCCAATTGTCCCACGCGTCCATCGTGTAGCCAGCTGCAAACGTCCCGTCCGGACATTTGGGTTCCCCCGAACCCGATCTTCTCTTCGAGAAGATGGTGTCAATTGCATTGAGAGACCAGCTAATTAATTCCATGCTTCCAGTTTCGGAGAGTGATGGTGAGAGAGTATCTTGAGACAGACAAGACAGACAAGACAGAGCGAAGCAGGGAAGGTCAGGGAGGGGAGGATAGAAAAATGCGACCGCCTTCGTCGAGAGCCAAGAGGGCCTTTGTCTTTTACCAAGGTAAAGATGAATTCCTCCTCCCATTCATGATGGAAACTGTAGTTTTTCGCCCTCTTTCGTGGTGCCTCTGCCATGCTTGCTAACACTATGTGGACAACACGGCCGGGTAAATAAACAAACCAACGGCAACCACGCCCACAGGTATCCTGGGATAGCAGGTCTCTCAAAGGTCGTCTTCGGGAAAAAACGCCCATTTATTCTGTCGGTGAATTGCTTTGCAACACGCACAGGCCAATATGCAAATCCAGGTACAAGAGAACGCGCGTTCAGTTTAAGAATCCTCCGCGTTCATGAATTAGTCGGAGATCAGTATTTCTGAAATTATTTTGGAGATCGACAGGGAAAGTCTCCGAGATCGACACGTCGATCGCGATCGACAGGTTGGCGACCTCTGATCTACACGATTCACGTAGGTCACCTATTTTGGTTTCAAAACTGCGATTTTCGCCGAAAGGTGAGGGATTTTCATGTCTGGAATAGGCTAAACATCAACATGTAACATCAAGTAGACATTCCAAAGGAATTAGCTTTCAATTTTACGTATGCCTAGGCTACTTGGACCGTGTCCTGGCCTATACATATAGAACTTTATGTTACATGTTTTGCCAGGATAACTGGGCTAGACCATTGAATGTTCATGATGTTCCTGTGTGTTTATTCTTTTGACTGGGTACAACAACGCGATCAGTCAACCGACTATAAAATGTTTTAAATGTCGGGCTACGACTAGTCATCTTCTGACAATGCCTTTGCTTCGTGTTAAAAGCTCCAAAAATGATGAACTGGCAAAAACTTTATAACTATAAATTTACTCTAAAATGTACTTAAAAGTATGGCGACGACGTTATCCACAAGTACGTAATCCACAAATAGGTCTGACGACGTATCAATTTATCCAGAAGTAGATGTCAAACGACAGTCTCCTTAGGCAGGTTATCCATGTCCCTTTCCGCTCGCCATATCCGCTCGCCATACCCTCGCACAGCAGAACAAAACACAACCGTCGCTACGCCTGACAATCATGGACGCCGCTACGCCAAGCGTCTGCAATGATGGACGCCGCTACGCCAAGCGTCTGACATTTTGTGGATAGCTAGGAAGATAGCTAGCTCACCAGAGACCGGAAAGGAACCGGAAGTGACCATGTGAGGCGATCCTTCGATTAAAGTCAAGTTTCTTAACATCAGTTGTAATTTTGTCAATTAAAAGTTGTAACTAACCAATAAGTTTCACCCATTCGTTTTTACTTTGTAACTATAATTTAAAAAACCGTCACCAAACTGTGCAACTGGCTGGCTAGGCAGGCTACTGTAGCTGTCATTGTTTTTTGCCTTTCCTCACACTCACAGCCCAGTCCCAGTTGTCAGTTGGCCTGTGTTATCGATATGTTGAGTAAGAATATGATAGTTTGGAGAAAAGTACAAATGTGTATCGATATCCTTCAATTACACTAAATTGTTAGTTTACTTGCTGTGCCAACTAGCACTAAATCCCATATTTTTATGTCACTTTGTACAAAAGCGTCTGCTAATCTCAATGAATACAATATCTAAGAGTCTTATGACAAATTCATGACTCCATTCAAATATGACCATTCTATGAATGTACATCTATACCTCCTGAGGACCCAGACCAGATCAAGACCCATCTAACACGGCACACAATACCCAAACCCAAATATTCTAATTCATGTAATTCTTCAATATTGAACCAAACCACTATAACCACTCTTGACTAGTTTTTTAATTCAAATAATGATGCTTACACAAGTAATTGTACACCCATAAATGCTATTATTGTATGTTCTAAAAGTAACAACAAATAAATCAACATAACAATTGTTAATAACAATAATAGTCTGATTTTAACCTTTTTATATTAGCTGAGACATCTTTAACCTCTCCCTCAGCCTGTCTGTACTCCCCACCTGCTTCAAGAGGACCACCACCGTCCCTGTGCCCCAAAACACCAAGGTCAACTGCATGAACGACTATTGGCCGATAGCACTGACCTCTGTCATCATGAAGTGCTTCAAGTGGCTAGTCAAAACATTCATTTGCTCATCGCTGCTTCCCACCCTGGACCCTATGCAGTTTGCATACCGGTACAACAGGTCTACAGACAATGCCATCACCCTGACTATGCCCACTGCTCTCTCCCACCTGGACAAAGGAATACGTATGTGAAGGTGCTGTACATTGACTACAGCTCAGCAGTCAATACCATAATCCCCTCCAGACTCAGCTCGTAGCCTGTGGACCTTGGACTAAGCACCTCCCTATGCAAGGGGATCTTCAACTTCCTGACGGGGAGGCCACAGGTGGTGAGAATAGCTGACCGCACCTCATCCACACTGATCCCCAACACAGGCACCCCCCAGGCTGTGTGATCAGCCCTCTGCTGCTCTCCTTGCAACGCACAGTTCCAACCTCCTTGTTAAGTTTGCTGCCGACACAACCATTGTGGGCCTCATCTCTGATAGTGACGAATCAGCCTACAGAGAGGAGGTTGATACCCTGACATCATGGTGTCAGGACAATAACCTCTCAATGTCAGCAAGACTAAGGAGATTATTGTGAACTATAGGAGGCGGCAGGAGGAGGAGCATGCTGCTTCAGGTCAGCTGCAAGCAGGTCAGCTGCGTCAGGTTCCTCGGGGTGAACATCAGCAATGATCTCACCTGGTCTGCTCACACGGTAGTTAAAGCTGCCCGGAAATGCCTGTTCTTCCTGAGGAGACTGAAAAAATGTTTGGCATGGACTCAGTCATCCTCACTAACTTTTACAGATGCACAATAGAGAGCATACTGACTGGTTGCATCTCGGTGTGGTATGGGAGAAGCACAGACAGGGGCCGCAAGGCCCTACGTGGTGTGGTCAGGTCTGCTGAGTTCATCATCAGCAGGAAGCTTCCAGCCCTACAGAACACCTACCACACACGATGCTTCAGGAAAGCTGACTGTTACCACCCATCCTTCAGTCTTTTTTCCCTGTTGCCTTCTGGCGGGCAATATTTAAGCATTCCTTCTCGCACACGTAGACTGGAGAATAGTTTCTTTCCAAGGGCCATCAGGCTTCTGAATGGAGACTGATACATTCTCACCACTTTCTCACGAGCTAATTTACAAACTGTCACTTTCAGCTACTGGTTGTATTATCAGCAATATTGCACTAATTGTTACCCCACTTGTCTTTAGGTTAGTATAGATTTAAACGGTTAGTATAGGTTATTATGTGTATTACATGTTTAGTATATTGTATTGTATATTATTTTGTATATTTAGGAGTTTTTATTTAGTTATCATAGATGTAATATGTTCAGAGTACTTATATGTTATGCCGGGTTGGTTTGCGTTGTCTTGTCCTAAGAATTTCAGTGCCCAGTCTGACCTTATGTTGTTCTGTGCATCTGATAATAAAAGACTTGAACTGGAACTCAGCTAACAATCAGACTAAATGGTAGAACAGTGGTGAAAACCAATCCTGTGGACACAAAACAACTTAAAATACATAAAATGGGATTACATTTTAAAACCAGCACATACAACTCATATTCACCTCTTGTTTGTCAAGGACACATAAAAAGGCTCTCTCTTGATAGTGACTTAGGACTCCAGCAAATACTATTGTTCAAACATTGAAAGCAGACTGTTTATTATCAAAATAGTAGGATAATCAATACATTATGACTATGTAACAAAATCAATACAGAAACAAACGCTACCTTCAGAGCAAACAATAACAAAGGTATTTTAAATGCAAATAAACCTGGCGCACCTAACCTGAGCAAGTATAGGAGGCTAATCAAACTCAGTGATAGGTTTAGCTTCTCCTTTTGTAAACCCATCCTGCATACTAAAATAGCGACGCCGGCTATATGAAGAAACAATTGCCTGACACATACAAATTCAAATGGCCATCACCGGTACTTGGCTGCAGTAAGACAAATAAGCCTTTGCATCAAGACTACAAGAGAATATGTAAACACATTTTGGGCCTCTGCACGACAAAACTCTAGGCTATCAAACCAGCAAATATACATTTTACAACACTGAAAACATTACTAGAATGTGATGCATAAAATACGAAACTAATACATATCAAACATGACATGAAAACGTACTTAAAACTATATTTACACACAACACAAATTTCTGAGTCTAATTAAGGTCTGCCAATACAGCCCAACACTACCTAGCTGAAAAAGCCACAGTTGATCATGTGGGCTACTTAATTTTTTTATCTCCGATAGTTAGCTAGCTAGCCTACAGTTGCCAACCTGAGACCGGTTATAGCTAACTTACCACATAATGGCAGACGCTTGGCGTAGCGGCGTCCATCGTTGCAGACGTTTGGCGTAGCGGCGTCCATCGTTGCAGACGCTTGACATAGCGGCGTCCATCGTTGCAGACGCTTGGCGTAGCGGCGTATCGAACGCCAACTGTGCCAAAACGTCTGAAATGACGTTTGTGTACACACGTCCGTTTATGACGTCTGTACACGTCAAAAATTGACGTGTGTACACAAACGTGATTTCAGACGTTTTGGCACAGTTGGCGTTCGATAGCGGCGTCCAGCATTGCAGACGCTTGGCATAGCGGCGTCCATCATTGCAGACAAAGGTAACATCGCCGCATACGTCGCCGCTATCAAAGTTCCCTCACGTACTACGTCGCCACGTCGCCGCCATCACTCCCATTGGGAACCAATGATAAAAAGGCTGAGACGACACGCACCGTGTGGGCAATGCTAGTATACAGTGCATGCTGTTTGTGTGTGTGAGGGCACTTGTCACCCCCCATATCTTGAGAGGCTTAAAACTAAGTGCTGCAGACCAACAGGTATACACAAAAGTGAGGGACGGATTTTAGTCTTTCTTCATTGTTAGAAAAACATTGTATATGAGCGCGCACGTTTTAACATGCGCAAACAGGAGGCAAATGAAACAGTTGACGTTTTCGTAACTGCCCTACATGCAATAGCAGAGCACTGCAATTATAGGACATTGCATGACGAGCTAATCAGAGATAGGATCGTAGTGGGACTTTCTGATGCAAAGCTCTCCGAACGTATGCAAATGGAGAAGGATTTAAACCTGGAAAAAGCCGTTAACATGACAAGAAAATCAGAGGAGATAAAAAAGCAACAAAACACACTGAGGAGTGATGCCAGTAGTGTAGTGCAGATGGATGCTGCCACTGTGGACAGAGTGTTTGAAGGCAAAAGGCAAAGAGAGACGCACAAATTCAACAAATACACAAGTGATGGAGCAAGGCCACACTTCAGCAGCCAGAGTAGACATCCACACAGCTCCCAGTGCTACAAATGTGGTGGCCCACCTCATCCTAGACATGAGTGCCCTGCCAACGATGCAAAGTGTCATTCATGTGGGAAAAAATGTCATTTTCAGCGTGTCTGTCGTGCAGGCGAAAACATGGACGGTATTGAGACAGAGGAGGAGGATGACAGTTTCTTCCTGGGTTCTGTGACGTCCGACAAAGCTGCATGGACCACTAACATAAGAATAAGGAACACCACAATCCGGTTCAAACTCGACACTGGAGCGGATGTCACTGCTGTGTCACAGACTGATATAAACAGCATATTTTCCGATACACAGCAGCCTGTTCTCCAGAAGGCAGAGAGACCCTTGCTTGGTCCGGGACGGTTTCCGCTGGATGTGTCAGGGTTCGCCAGACTTCAGCTGAGGAGTGGAAACAAGCAGAACATGCAGAAAAATGTATGTGGTCAAAAATCTGAGCACGCCCTTGCTTGGATTTCAAGCCATTACAGCCCTTGGCCTGCTCAAACGTGTTGACAGCGTGGATTTGGACACTCTCAAGTCGACATACCCTAGACTGTGCAGTGGGCTAGGTGAGGTGAAACAGGCGTATCACATCAGACTTAAACCAAACGCTGTGCCTTTCTCACTGAAAACCCCTAGCAGAATTCCGCTGCCGCTGGTGGGGAAAGTCAAGGAAGAGCTCCAGCAAATGGAAGAGCTGGGCATCATCAGCCGTGTGGAGGAGCCAACAGACTGGTGTGCCGGTATGGTGGTCGTACCAAAGAAAAAACAGTCCACGCCTGAGACTGTGTGGACTATACCGGCTTGAATGAGTTTGTGTGCCGGGAAAAGTATATTCTGCCGTCTGTGGATCAGTCCCTTGGAATGCTTGCCGGAGCAAAAGTGTTCAGTAAATTGGATGCTAACATGGGGTTTTGGCAGATCCCCTTAACTAAAGAGTCAGCCATGTACACCACATTCATAACACCCTTCGGGTGGTTCCACTTTAATCGCCTTCCCTTCGGCATCAATGCTGCACCCCAACACTTTCAGTGCATGATGGCGGAAGTCATAGAGGGTTTGGAGGGTGTGGTCTGCCACATCGATGACTTACTAGTGTGGGGGCTGGACCAAGACGAGTATGACACTCGACTCCATGCTGTGCTGTAAAGAGTGGAGAAAGCAGGCATCATCAAGTGTGAACTCTACAAGAGCGACATGGCCTATTTGGGCCACATCATGTCAGTCACGGGCATCCGGCCTGATCCGAAGAAGACGGAGGCTATCATGGAGATGACGGAGCCCACAAATGTGACGATGAGGAGCTTTCTCGGCATGGTTAACCAGCTGGGAAAATTAATTCCTCAGCTAGCTGAAAATGACAAAGCACTCCCTGATCTCCTCTCGAAAAAGAACTGCTGGGTGTGGGACACGGACCAGGTAATGGCGTTTAAGGTGCTGAAGGAAGCACTTGTTTCTCCTCCAGTGCTCGCCATGTATGACCCAAACAGGGACACTAAAGTATCAGCCGATGCATCTTCGTATGGCTTAGGAGGCGTTATTCTCCAGATGGTGGACGGTGAATGGCGTCCTGTGGCTTATGCATCTCTCTATCCGCCCCTTCAGGGCGAAATAAACCACTTCGCGTCGGGATGCTGTTCGCCCTGTCGGGGCTTATTTTCCCGATAATGACCGGTGTTCTATACATTATCTACGGTGGCCGACATGTGCAAACGCGCTGCAAACTAAGAAAACACATGCATAAACAACACACAAGCAAATTAAGAAAACATCTTCATTAATTTGACAACACATGTGCAGCATTCAGCAAACACGCTGCAAATACACACAACACAACCAAATACATAAACACGCTGCAAATACGAGTTGCAAAAATGAAAGCACGCAAACCAAAAACACTGCAATACATAAACGCGTTGCAAAAACGAAAGCACACAAACCAAAAATGCTGCATCCAGTTTTCACAACGGAAGTTTTCCAGGCCTCTAGGGATGCCAAGTGGAACATCTTGATTTTCGGCCCCATGGAGCGAGAGATAAAGAGAGAGGATATGAAAAGTTTTGACCAACATCGAAGTAAGTCTTTTGAAAAACTGTCAAAGAGGAGGGGCACATGTAAAAATGAATACTAATCTTTTTATGTTGCCTCTTTACTTCGATTTTGGTTCTATTCAAAACAAACTTATCATCTGCCCTCTCTGGTTCTAAAATCACGCTCTTCTACTTAGCGCTCCCACTGGCTTGGAGCACTTCCGTTGTGTTATCTGGATGCACGTTTTACTGTTTGCATTTTTTTTCGGGGTTTGCGTGTTTTCCTTTTTGCAGCGCATTTCTATATTTGCAGGGTGTTTATGTATTTGGTTGTGTTGTGTGTATTTGCAGGGTGTTTCTATATTTGCAGCGCATTTGCTGAATGCTGCGCATGCGAGTCAAAAAATGACTGAATGTTACATGGAAATTCTGCCTTGTTTATGATTATCTTGAGTTATGCTACACACCACGCAAACATAGTCCTCCTGAAGTTGGCAATGTAGCCTATTATACAAGAACAAGTAGCATTTGGGGCAAATGAGGTCTGCATATGAACCGCCCAAATATAAGCAATAGAATTGTGAAATATAGGTTAGTAATTAACGTCGCAGTTACGGACTGGCAACTTCGGAAAATTACGTTGCTAAGAGGTTGCGGTTACGGACTGGCAACGTCACAAAACAACGTTGCTAGGAGGTCGCGGTTACCGACTGGCAAAGTCGGAAAATAACGTTGCCACGACGTTGCGGTTACGGACTGGCAACGTCAGAAGATTACGTTGCTAGGAGGTTGCGGTTACGGACGGGCAACGTCGTAAAATAACGTTGCGACGACTTCGCGGTTACGGACTGGCAACGTCAGAAAATTACGTTGCTAGGAGGTTGCGGTTACGGATTTTCCAACGTTGCCACGGCGTCGCGGTTACGGACTGGCTACGTTACAAGATTACATTGCGGCAACCTACTGGCGCCCCACAGATGCACGGTCCCGCAACGTCGCCAAAGACGTTGCGGCAACGTATGTTTGGTCATCGCGTGACGTTGCGACAATGTAAGGGCAACGTAAGTGTGTTAGCTGGGTTGTTAGCGATTGAATGGTAATGCAAACTAGCTAAAATAATGTTGGTTACCTTGGCTAAACTGGTTTTCATAGCAACAGAAATCAACAAATCAGATCAGTCGAACTTTATTCAGAAAGGGGGGGATATAGCGTGAACATTAGGGTACAAAAAAAGTGAAATGGAACGCGTCTTTCTGCCTTGAAGCTGCGTGCGCATCATCATCAAGACCCCATGTAGGCCTATATGTCAAGATAACATCTAAGCTAACAATTTCGCCAAATCTGACTGCAGCTTTGTATACCATATGTAGGCTACTGTGTGATGGTTGTTTGAGTTAAACAACCTGCTAAATGAATTAAATGGCTGTTGAATGTCAAATCCAACTATAAATGTGTAAACAGGGATGCAAACGGCGCGCTTTTCGGCGCCTCCCGCTTTTTTCACGGCAGTTTGGGTGACTTGTGTGAATCGTGCAGATCCGAAGAGTTTTTTTAAGGGGGGGGGGGTCTGATTATAATTGCACCAACAGTAATTCTGGATTGCCTCCACCAAACAAGTAAATAGGAAATAAGTAAATCGGCAGTAGCCTATGCGCGCAAGCGTGAACTATAGCCTACTCGTGTGTCTTCTTGCTGCGTATCTTTTACTGTATATGGCGAGGTGACTCAATAGGCAAATCTGGACCTAGACGCAATACAAGCAAGTTTTCATTGGTGCGTGATTTTGTGCTATAGATAGCCTATATTGTTTTCCTACTAGATGTGCTGTATATCTTCCGTGTCCAATCTAAAGCTCCATCAGGAGCTGTAATAACTGTAATCACCATGACAACTCACTCACTCACTGTTGGCTGCAACCTCTGTGGGTCACGCAGGTTGTGTGTCATTCGCAACAACGCAGGCTCATCGATTTGGCTAGCAATGGCCAGCAATTTCGCCAACAAATACAAAGAAATAGGTTGCAGCAGTTTGTCTTTTGACTACACTTGCAAACTCCACTAATGGGACTGAGCTCAAATAGCGTCGGCGATTTTTTATAGTACAAAATCGCTATAATTAAAAAGGAGATGCAGTCTTTTGACAGACCCTCCAATCATCAAGCAGAAACCCGGCGTTCGTTACGCTGAGCGTCCGTGGGAGGGACATAATCGCAGCATTTATCCAATGACCGTAGAGTTTCGAAGCCCAAAAAAACCTGTTCAGAGCAGCCCCATTCAAGTCCCTGGACGCTGGGCTTCAACAGAGAAAATGCACTGTGACGCTATGGGAAAGTATGAGAAGGAAATCGAGTCAGTCGACCTGCTACTATCCAGACGTATACAATATACGTTGGCCCGACGTCGTATGGACATAATTTGCACATTGGCAAGACGTCGCCGAGACGTCGGCAATTGATCGAATCCGACCTCCAGACGATGTCTGGACGATGAATCAAAACTGTACCAACTGGCCGTTCTACAGATATTTCCTCTAAACTATACATTTATATATTTAGTTTGGATCTATCAGACAGCAAGTATTTCACTATCTATCTGAAATGTCACTTAGCAAATGAACATAAAATGGGCTATTAGCAGTAGCTAGCTACTTGATTCAACCTGGATTTTCTTATGTGTGTGGGTAACGTCTGCTAAATGACTAAATGTAATGAAGAGACACAATTCAAGTTAACAATCTTTTATTATCAGACTGGATGTTGATGTCATCAAGCTCTTAAAAGAACTCCAACACAGAAAAGAGAGATCAACGGAACAGAGAAACAAATATACAGCTTTGCCTACAGTTCTGCGTCTTCCATTGGTCTCCGCCGCCCTCTGACTGCCATGGTTACAGTAGCTAACTGCCGAAATTAGAAGAAAGAAAATCCGACATATCACTGTTAAACCAGAATGTATTAGCCTATTTGTATGTAGGCCTAGGTTACTTATTACAATACAACACTTTGACATAACATGTATAGTTTATGTTTATTTTGCTCTAGTTAGTAGCTACATTTTTGTAAAATGTCTGACCAGTGTAGAACTAGCCTACTAGGTTGGGGTCCCTTTGCGCCAGCTCTGTGGCATAACGTTCATTCAAACCTAGCTCATTGTGAGATCTCACTATTGTTTTCCTGTTTCTCTTTCTTTTTTTTGTTCTTTGAATCTTTATTCAACTTCTTCATATTCTTCTTCTATTTCTTCCGCAACACCTTTCAGCGCCTTCAAATCTTCAGCTATTAAAACCGTTCAGCTATCAAAAAATTCTGCAATTTCAGGCCATGGGTGCTATGACTTTTCAGTTTTGTACCTCTTATGCTTGAATTAATATAAATCAATATTCATAATATTTTTAACATGGGTTTCCAATGGAGTTTTCTTTCAAATCCTCTCAAACTTCTTAAAACTTCTTCAACTTCCAAATCCTTCTTCTTCCTCAATCTTTCAGCTAGAGCCACCATTTGAACTTTAAAACGTTGACAAAACCCTAAACTAACTGTACTAAAACCCTGTAACTAACTAACTAAATAATTCAGCTTTTTGATATCTACTCAACTTTTTTTTATATCACTGATTATGTTTCATTACTTTTTCAAACCGTCTCTGAGATTTACATTGGTGTGTACGAGAAAGCCTAGACTGCAGACTGAAACGCTTAGAGTGGAGGGGAGCTTCGAAATCAGTTTCAAAAAGTATATCTAGTTTGCCAGCATTGCCACAATTTTCGCTCTTCATGCTTCGTTTTTGGATCAATAGATAGCTAATTTTGTGCTGGTCGTAGACAGTTGTCTGTGGAATCCAACAGACTTGCACATTAATTCAGAGCCCCACGAAAGCGAGACAAAGTCCAACTCTCGCCCCATAGAGTCCAATGCAAATCTTGTGACAAATTCGTCTGAAAAGGCAAGAACAACCAGATTTAGAAACTGCTGTTAGAGTCGTATTTCTGACCGCACAGACATATAAAGGACATCTCTGGTTTCGGCAGAGTCTTGGGTCTTGGAAAATATCTTTATTTTTTGGATTGGACGTATAGTTTTGCGTCTAGGTTAACTTGTTTGAGGTGTGGATTCTAGCTAAATTTCTGGAATTCTCTGCCCTCAGCACATTAGCAGTCATAGCTGCACCATCACCGTGACAACCACACAAACACGCGCCATGCTTACACAGGTGATTGGTATTAGCTGATTAGTGAAGACACAAGACAAGCTATTCAGTCAACTCGTCTTATTAAAAGAGTAAGAGCACCACAACACAACTACTACCACTACCGATCCTGCTATATCTTATGCCACACTACAACTACTAATTCTGCAGATGCTGCTAATATCTCTTTTACTAACTACTATGCTAATGGTACTGGTTTGTTCTACTACGCCACTGAGTGCGTTCACTTGACCATGAGAAACGCCATACATTTACATTTATTCATTTAGCAGACGCTTTTATCCAAAGCGACTTCCAAGAGAGAACTTTACAAAGTGCATAGGTCACTGATAATAACAACAAGATAGCCCCACAGCATTGCGGGTAGTCAAAAACAAGAAGTACATATTGTGAACAACCAAAAAATAGTGCTAAAGGGAAGAAACCATAATAGCATGTAGTTAAACAAGTTAAAATTACACAACATTAATCTCTAAGTGCAGGTGTACCTGTAGGAAAGCAATACAAATAGGATTAACTAAAATAGAATACAACAGTTTAAATCAGCTACCACTAACCAACAAGAGCAACAGTCTAAGCAAGAGTCATTGTGACCCTTGAGGAAACTAGCATTGGGTTCAGCAAACCATTCCTAAGTACCATGGTACTAGCGGAACAAGTGCGTCTTGAGCCTTCTCTTGAAGGTGGAGAGACAGTCCGTGTCTCTGATGGAGGTGGGGAGTTGATTCCACCACTGGGGTGCCAGGCAGGAGAAGAGCTTGTGCTGGGACCGGGCGGTCTTGAGAGGTGGGACCACCAGGCGGTTGTCTGAAGAAGACCGTAGGTGGCGGGTGGGGGTGTAAGGCTGCAGGAGAGACTTGATGTAGTCGGGCGCAGTCCCGTACACTGCTCGGAAGGTCAGTACCAGGGTCTTGAATCTGATGCGGGCCGTTATGGGTAGCCAGTGGAGGGAGATGAGGACCGGGGTAACGTGGGAGCGTCTGGGTAGATTGTAGACCAGGCGGGCCGCTGCGTTCTGAATCCTCTGAAGAGGGCGGGTTGCGCATGATGGGAGACCGGCGAGCAGCGAGTTGCAGTAGTCCAACTTGGAGAGGACAAGTGCTTGGACAAGCAGCTGGGTGGAGTGCTCAGACAGGTATCTCCTGATCTTCCGGATGTTGTAGAGGGTGAATCTACACGACCGGGAGACCGCAGCAATGTGGGCCGTGAGGGAGAGATCGTCATCCATGGTAACCCCAAGGTTCCTGGCAGAGGATGAGGGGGTCACCGTCGCAGATCCCAGGGTGATTGAGAGGCCATAGCAATTGTCGGTTTATACCAATAATACGATTACTCCGTTAACATGTGTAATTAGTAGGGATGGGCGAACGATGCCTTGTGAAGCTTTGGTGGTTTCTTCCGGATTGCTCCGAACCAAAGAGCCAAACTATTGGCGCATTGAAATTGGAGAGCACAGTGACATCTAGTGGTCAGCTAAAATTATAGCAGCCGTTTAAACCAACTGAATGCGATGTACCAGTAGTTTCTGGCGGTACTTAGCCTCGATAATTATTCAATATTGTTCATTTTTGTAAGGCTACGCGATGGTCTAATTTTCGTGTTCATTCATTAAAACCATACATGTGTATTTGAGAACTGTGTAATTTTCATACAATAAATATGTTTTACTGTGATGTACTGGTCTACACCACACTTTGTAATGTTCTGCAAACAGTATAAGGGCGGTAGAATGCTTAAGTCTATGGAAGTATTAAATGACTGCTGATACAGAGTGGTAGCTTACACAACCACTCTGCTTATATAGCTGTCTCATTCCTTACATTTGTGATATGTATTGTGAATCGGGGGAATACTTGTGGGGACAGTGGGGTGTGCTTGTGCAATATAAAAAGGCAGTGTACTATAACAGGGTTCAGGGGAATCGCTCTCTTACTCCGGTAGCATCCATACTCTATCGTCTTTTACTTTCTGCTCTTCTGCTAATAATTCTCAACTGTACTACTCTTCTGCTAATGAACTATACTCTTCTGCGAATATAAACTACTTCTCTTCTGCTGCTGAACTATACTCTTATGCTATTATAACCTACTTCTCGTCTGCTAATGATAATTCTCTAATCGTCCTCTAATAATAACTATGTACTCTATTAATAACTGTTTGCGCTTCTGCCAATGTAGTGTTCGCCTCCTATTAAGACGACAAGCACTGGTTTATTTCCCTCTTCTAAGGTTTAGAAGTGCGCCACAACTTTGAACCAGTTTGTGACGTCTGAAGCATTGAACGTCATCAATCACTTGGCATCGTCATTTCACACAAGCTCCAAACCACTTTTTCGAAACTGCGTATTGGTTTTGCGACACAAGCATCGATGCGTCAGTGCCATACGTCCCATCCCTAGTAATTAGTTATGCGATTACTTAAACACGTCTACATGATTCTTTTTATTAATCGTTGTATGCTCCACGGACAAAACTTGCACCATCATCCTTCTGCAAAAAAGTGTCGCCGTGTCTTCCTGTATGTTGTATGTTTCATTCAATCAACACATTAAATCCTACTAAGAGAGCCGAGTAAACGCACTCAATGATAGGCTACATCTGCTACTGATATTACAATCCCAACTAATTTAAGCTGTTAAAACTATAATATTCTTGTTACAACTAGCTAGCCTACTTCTTCTGTTTAACAGTTCAACTTTCAGCTTCACCCGCATTGTAGGCTATTTAAGCTCTTAGCTTTGTTAGATGATGCAGTTCAGCTTCCACACTGCCTCTTGAAATTCAACTTTTTCTTCGATTGCTTCACAACGTTCAAACGTATTCTCCCGCATTGTATTTAAGCACTTAGCTTTGTGAGATGATGCAGTTCAGCTACCACACTGCCCCTTTAGAGTGGGTCACACATTTTTAAAATTAATTTCAGCTTGCGGGTATTTTCTCATTTCTGTATTTTCAGCCATTAAAAAACAGTATTTCAGATTTCAGCTTTCCAACGCATTTTCAGCATTGTTTTTCAACTTCTCAGTTCTTCCGACGTTTTTTGGCCTTTAACTAGTCCTGCATACTTTCACAGATTCCTACAATTTTGGTATCAAAACGTTCAGATCCTTCAGGAGATGATGGTTATGACTTTTGGCATTACTCACTTCTATGCTTTTTAAAGAATTAAGGTTTTTGGGCAAATTATTCTCCCATTACAAGTAATGGTAAATCCTTTAAAATCATTAAAAAGCTTCCTCCTCTTTCAAACTTAACTGCTTCAGCATACTTTCAGCTATAGACACCATTCAACCTTTAAAATGTTCACAAGACATTCAGCTATTCCCACATGATTCAGCTTTTTCAAATATTCAGCCAATTCTAAATCGTAGGACAGTTTGAAATATATGAAAAATGTTGGTCCTTCTTGCTCTTTTTCTGATATTCAACTAAATTGTCAAACAAATTCCTCTGACGTTCATATAGTTTAACTTCCAGAAACAAGTTATACCTTAAAATGTAGGAAAACGTGCCCTCTTTCAGCCAATGTAACTACTAATGAGCTCACATTTACAGATTTTCAGCTTTGAGCCTTGAAGCGAGAGCAGCCTTTCAAATTCTCTCACTAACTTCAATGGAGAGGTGGGTAAAATTAGTCAGAGAATTTCGAAAGTAGACGTGTTTTTAAACTGCCGGTAGAGTTGTATTTCTGACCGCACAGACGTGTAAAGGACATGTTTGGTTTCGGGATATGTCATCTGAAATTAAGTGTCTGAACAGGACTGGGTGTGCAGGCACGCATGATTCGTTTCTCCTCCGTCTTGAACCTAATACCTAGATTCTAGGTTAGAAATGTTGCCAGTCTGTTGCCAATGACCAACGGTTGCTACGTTTTTCCAGCACATTCAAGTCATTCCACTGTTGTCCTTTTACCTTCAAATTCGTTCAACCCAGACTTAAGCAACTGGTTTTCTGCTCAATTTTCACATTTTCCTGCAGCTCATCTTTCTGAAATTTCCCCCTTTATGTTTTGCATTTTTCTTCTTCTTTTCTTCTGTTTTCTGCCATCATCTGGCTCCAGGTCCTTTCAAAAATACCTTTCACAGCAGTATCCTCCAACTGCCAGTCTTTTTGCATTTCTTTTTCTCTTTACTGTACTTTTCTGCCTTCATCTTGCTGCAGGTCCTTTCTAACATACATTTCAGGCCTTTTAAAACTCCAGCAAATAATTTCCTGCTAAATTTTCAAATTTGTATGCATTGTTTCTCTTCTTTCTGATTTTTTTCACTTTTTGTTTTGCATTTTTCTTCTCTTTTTTGTAGTTTTATGCCTTCGTCCAGGTCCAGCCCCTATTTAAAATACCTTTCGGGTGCTTTGAAGCTTTAGCTTATAACTTTCAAAAAATGTTCAAAATGTTCATCTTTTTTAGCATGGTCAGCTATCCCCCTTCAGGTTTACAGCATTCTCACTGCCGTTTCGCAGGAACAGCCTTTTCTAGTTATTATTATTTTTGCCCCCCTAAAACTTTGTCAATATTTGGACTACATACACAATGCCTGTGTAAAAATGTTTGTCTTGGTCTCGATTGAGTTGCTTGTATTGGGATTTACGTTCCGTTGCACAGTTTAGGAGGTTACAACGTTTTTGTGGCAACAAAGTGCCTTTAGTCGACGAAGGGCAATCTGTGCTAGCTACGTCACCACGTTAACACACGTTAGCAACGACGCATGGATACAACGTGATAGAGAGGAGCACACAAATTGGAGCTTGGATTACAAGTGAAAAATCCCACCCCCAAAAAATCCTAACCATTTGGCTTTGTTGAGAAAGCGATTTCGAGTGGAACTGCAATCTTGGATTTTTGATTTAGGTCGACAAAGTTTTTGTAATTTGAGCGAGTGGGGTTCGCCCGAGACCGCCTTGTCTTTTAGGCGGCAGCCATGCTAAAAAGCGTCATAGTAGTATTTTCGTAGCTAATTTTATACTTCAATTTTACACGAAAAAACAGAAAGAGGGACATTTTATGACGATATGACTATTGTTAAGACAGCCAGGCGGTGAGATTTTAATGTAGGTTGCTGTAAAACTTTGATTTGTTTACTACGTTGTCAACGAGTGTTGACAATCGTCGACAACAGTGTTGTCGATCTGCGTCTGATGAGTATTTTCTTAATTTCGTACCAGGGTCAATTCGAAATCCAAATGGACAGCAGTGTTTTAAAGATATGGTGATTGTGAAAACAGCCAGCGGGTCAGCATATTTTTTTTATTTGTGTAAAACTTGGAATTTGAGTGAGACCGCGTCTTGTTTTGACGTTAGCCTCTGAGTCACAGACTCGGCTCGCCCACTGCCACTGGCAGTGTGTAGTAGTAGGCAACAGTACTGTCTTCAATGCCACAGCTATGGCTAAACTTTATTATGTCTTATTACACGGCTGTTCTTAATGCTGTAGAATGCTCCATTCACTTGAATGGGGCTTCCCTCTCATATTTGACCGTTGCTATGCATATTTGACCGCTGTCAAGGGAAGTGGCCTTTTTGCCTCGGATTCACATCTTTCGTAGCACTCCGCAAGTAGTCCGGTAACTTTTCAACCCCAGCGTACTCTATTGCTTAGCGACGTCAGCTGATTTGAAGCCTAAAGAATCTTCAAAGTCTATGAAGTTCAACGTCTTTGGCGAACTATTTCTCTGCTGATCAACAATACGAATGGTAACAAATACATCGTAAAAAGACACACAGTGTTAAGTTATTTTGTTGGCAAGTAGCCGTGTAATAAGCGGGATAATGTATAGAACACCGGTCATTATTGGGAAATAAGCCCCTTCAGGACGAAACAAAACCCCTTTGCTTCGCGTCGGGGTGCTGTTTGCCCTGTCGGGGCTTATTTTCCCGATAATGACCGGCGTTCTATAGACCAATTATTTGTTTGTAAACATTCGGGATGCACGCGCAACGTGGCTGCAGAAAACCGGGAAAGGATAGCATTTTTAATGGCAAAAGGACCACACGGATAATACAAATAGTTAGATACAAAAAGACCAAAAAGGTCGAGGAGGACAGCCTTTAAAAGAGAAAGCGATTACCCATTAATCTGTCGCATCATAATTTTGATTTGGGTCACGAAGGTCTTGAAATTTGAGTGAGAATGTCGCCTGGTACAGACCGGATTGTTGAGCAGCAAACCATGTCTTCACGTCATGTCTCAAAGTTCATAATTTTACAGTTTTACAGTCAATTTTACTTTAAAAAAGTAGAGCAGGGCAGTTTTCAGGAGATATGGGAATTCTGCTTTTAGCCAGCTTGTCCGATTGTTTTTCCGATTTGTTGAAACTGGCAATCTGAGTGAGACTGCATCCCGTTACACTGTTTTGACGTTAGCCTCAGTCAGACTCGCTCACTGGCAGTGTGCACAATGTTGTATTTCACTCCATTCTACACCAGAAGGACTGCCTAATGTAGATACGAGCTTGATGAAGATAGCCAGCATCTCGGATTTCTTTAACCAAGCCTGTTTAATTTGTCATTTGCCTGAGAAAGCGACCTCCGTTAGCCAGGCTAGTTTTGTCAGATCACTTGGTCAGGCTAGTTAAGGGTATCGGGCAGTGGCGGAACTAGAGTTTTATACATGGGGTAGCCAAGGGGTGGCCAAGGCTACTTCAGGGGGTCCAAAGTCCAGAGTCTTGGGTCACTGTTTTAATTAATATATACAGTATAATCTGGGTCTATAAGTGCTGGAACATACAAAAAAATTGTTTTTAAAGCTCAAGCACCAGGGACTTACAGAAATAACACAGTACATATTTACAATAACACAGTTTATTTAGAAAACAAAGTGAATTTACAAACCCAAAACACTGCAACACTGCAATTTGACTTGACAGGTTGCAGAAATCAAGCTGAAATGGACTTGCAAAAAAATATATAACTTGGTGCCCAACCACATTACAAATTTACAGTGTAATATTCAATGTTCATATATTTTATGTTAACTAATAGCAAAGAAAAGTTTTGGAATTGGCCTAAACAAGACCAAATTAAATCTGTGGACCACCTGGGTCAAAAACGCCAGGGCCGATTTTTTTGTCCCAGTCCAACCCTGATTGTGGATAGTTTAGTTTGTGGACTCATTTAGTGGCAGAATTCATTGTTATGTCTACAAAATTATTTAAGACATAGGCTAGTATAAGTTTCGCAAACTTGCAAATCCTGAGGATAGCCTACTGTAGCAGACCTTTCTATGTGACAATGGACAAGGGTGTTTTGTTCCTCGGGAGTTTCCGTAGGCTTGATTCTGAACGCATTTGTGAAATCAGTGAGGGCTGTTCGAATAGTGATGTCAAGAAGAGCAGTGGTAAAACACAAGTTATGAAAAGAGACAGTGTCTGTGTCTTTTTGTCCACAGGATCATACACAATTAGATCTAAACAGAACTTACAAAGAGCTCGGTTACACTACCAAAGTTGAATTAGTATTGTTGTTAGCGATGCTAGCGTTATTTTTTATTTTAGAGCTAGCTAGCCTATAACATTTGACTGGGTCTTGCAGCTGTTTGATTAACTGAAATTATTATGAAATGTTATGTTCTACTAGCCATTTGCCTACTTTAGCAAGTCACTGTATTTCCAAGCCATGATAGTGTAACTGAGATAGCCTAAATCATTCCTCTTTTGCGTAATAAGCCCCCGTTAAAGTGTTGAGCATTAAATTAGCTGCACGGTCTGTAGAAATCTTGAGACAAGGCAATTTTTTCGTTCTAAAACCGCATGATAAAAATAAAAATAAATCGGAGTACAAGTCTACTGACTGTCTCAGTTTGTCTGTTATTGGAGTCGAAGTTCCAACATTAACTTACACAGCTACTGTAGGCTAATCAACATTCGTAAAAAAAAATCAGGAAACCTTAACCCAATGCAAACCTTAAAACTTACTTCAAATATTAGGCGTTTTTCAATCGCGAAAAGAGCTTGTGGAGCTTTACTTCGATTTTGGTCCTATTCAAAACAAACTTCCCATCTGCCCTCTCTGGTTCTAAAATCCCGCTCTTCTACTTAGCGCTCCCACTGGCCTGGAGCACTTCCGTTGTGTTATCTGGATGCAGCGTTTTTCTGTTTGCATTTGTTTTCGGGGTTTGCGTGTTTTCCTTTTTGCAGCGCGTTTCTATATTTGCAGCGTGTTTATGTATTTGGCTGCGTTGTGTGTATTTGCAGCGCGTTTCTATATTTGCAGCGCGTTTGCTGAATGCTGCGCATTTTTGGTATTGTCAATTTGCTTGTACTTTGTCTATTTGTAGCGTGTTTGCACGTCAGCCACCGTAATTATCACTTACAAAAGAAACATCATTTCCGGCGCTTTCAAACAATCAGTGAAGTGTGGACAGCAACAGCAGCTAGCTTGCCTCTAGCAAACTGCTTTTGAATTAGCCATGTCCCCCTAAATTAATATTGAACTTATTTACGTTTTGGGGGGCTTATTTTCATTTAGCAGATGGTACTATTTGAATCGCAATTCCATCTGAAATACTGCCAGTGACAACGTTGTTACAGTAGCTTGTTTCAAAGGGGGTTTCTTGTTTCAAAGGGGGTTTCTTGTTTCAAAGGGTGTTCTTAATGAATTATGAAATATGAGTAGGCTAAATGCTTGAAAATATCACTAGATGGGAAAACTGACCCACCTGCAACCGATGCAAGCAAGCACAACCTACAATTTCCCCAGAAATTGTACCCTCTCTAGTTAGGGTTCCTCCGTTAGGAGGACCCTATTGTATTTGTTGGGATTATTAGGGTTCCTCCGGTAGGAAGAAACCTATTGTTTTTGTTAGTTTTTTTATTATTATTATTATTATTAGGTTCCTCCGGTAGGAGGCAACCTATTGTTATTATTGGTATTCTTATTAGGTTCCTCCGATAGGAGGGAACCTATTGTTATTGTTGGTATTTTTATTAGGTTCCTCCGGTAGGAGGGAACCTATTGTTATTGTTGGTATTCTTATTATTAGGTTCCTCCGGTAGGAGGCAACCCATTGTTATTGTTGGTATTCTTATTATTATTTTTCTTCTCCATGCGCCCCAATATCTCAAAAAGTCCCTTGTCATACATTTTCTAATTTAGCACATTGATACTACATCCAAGTGGGTACCCTCACACCAAATATGGGCCACATCAGACCATAGGGGGCGCCACAGGCCACGCCCAAAAGTCAGATTTTCAAAGTGATGGCATTTCCACCTTATTGCTCCAATTCTTCTGAAACTTGGTGTGCATGCCTCATTTTTCATGAGGAACAAAAAATCCTCATGGACCCATAAGGTCCGCCATGATGGATTTTCCTGTACAGTTATAATTTGGGAAAACATTCAAAATTCCTCTTCTCTTGAACCAAAGTTCTAATTGACTTGATATTTGGTGCATATATGTATCATTGACGTGTTTAAAAATATTACTTATAGCAATTGAATAAAATACAAAATGGTTGAAAGGGGTGTATTTATGTAAATGTCCACATTGCCTCAATATGTTTGTGTCACTAAATCAAATGTCATTTTGAATGATGGGTTTTCAAACCTAATAGGCTTTAAGGTGACACGCCCCTGAAGTACCATAACAATTTCACCTTGATATGTCAAAATATGACTGAATTACAGCTGTTTGAACTTGGACCAAATCTGAAAATGCTCGCCATTGGAGAAACAGCTTTTTTTCTTATCCAGTTACTGAACTTTGTGTATTCCATGCCTGGGAATGGCTCAATTGGCAATTGAATCAAATACAAAATGGCTGAAAGAGGTGTATTTATGTAAATGTACACATGGCCTCAATTTCTTTGTGTCAATAAATCAAATATAATTTTGACTGATGGTTTTTCAAACCTAATGGGGTTCAAGATGACATCCTTCTGAAGTACCATAAACAATTTCACATTGGTATGTTAATATGATTGAATTAGAGCTGTTTCAACCTTGGCTGAATCTAACAACGCTTACCATAGGAGAAACAGCTTACTTTTTTGTACAGTAACTGAACATGCCAATATTCAACACTGAGAATAGCTCATTGAGCTTGAACGGTGACCTGCAAAGTATAAGGTCGTAAGTTCGAATCGAGCCACACTGAGTCTGTCTTAAATTTGAACATATTTTAAACGGGATGACATCGTTCTGAAGTACCATGCGTAATTTCACCTTGATATGTCAAAAGATCATTGAATTACAACTGTTTAAACTTTGGCCGAATCGAACAAGCCATGCTACAGGAGATACAGCTTTTTTTGTTGTTGACAGAAACTGATCAGCATTTCTAAGCCTTGCGGGTAGCTCAATGGGTTGAAACGTTGTCCTGCAAGGCGTAAGGTCACAGGTTCAAATCCAGGCACAGTCTTTTGGCCTGTCATAATTTTGATTACTTGTTTAGTTAAACAGGCAGACATCATTCTGAAATACCATGCGTAATGTCATGCAATTTCACTTTGAAATATCAACCGTTTCTTAACCTTTGTCCCAAAGCTGACAAAAAAATAATACTCATATCACGCAGTCGGAGCACAGCTAGATAATCAGCGTCAGCACCCTTGGGTTTCCAGCATGCAGTGCGACATATCCAAAAACGCAGACTTGTGGAAAATAGTTTGGTTACAATAGCCGTGCCAGGGATTTCAGTTGTTGTGTTCGTTCAGTTAGATGTTTGTAATGTTATAGTTGTTTAGTTAATATAATCTTGTTGGTCACCCTGATTGTGCATGTTGTGTAGTTTAATGTGAAGAGAAGAGTCGGCTGCTGACCAGTCACAAGCTATTTTCGCAAGGAGTTCAATATGAGCTCTGATCTAGCCCAGGTGCCCACATGACTATTGTTAGTTGTGCATTGACAGAGTCTGGAGAGAGACAAACTCAAGAAGAGTTTCAATATCCTATGGAAAGTTAATAATCAGCCCATACTAATCATAATATCTCAGCGGATGGTGTGTAGCAGAGAGGCTAGAGACTCTGATTTGTAACCTTATGCTCATGAGTTCAAATCCCCGTTCAGCCTATTGTTGATGGCTAAACATGAAGTCATTTTGGTCTCTTGTTGTCCAAGTCTCGATCTTTTACAGTGTACATGTTTGTAATATTTTGCCATTTTGCGGAGGAACCCGCATCGCTGCTTGCAGCTATATTTATTATTATTATACATCTTCTTCTGCCATGGCAGCCCCTAGGACTGTATTGTCAGAAGTTGTGAAATTTGGCACACTTTGGGGCCAGTCCCCTCATCAATTTTACCAAGTTTCATGTCTCCATTTCAAACCCTCTAGCGCCACCAATGGGTCAAAGTTGAAGGTGTATTTACACACTTTACTTTTGAACCACATGTCTCATTTTTGAAAATTAGGTATCGTTGTATTCCCTGGATCAAGACGAGTCCAAAGTCATACCAGTTATATAGATTCTCCGCCATTTTGAATGTTAAGGAAAAGCATTTTTTCATATCTCCTCCTACAATTTTTGTCGAATCTTCTTCAAAATTGCCACAGATAATCTTCAGACCAAGCCTCACAAAAGTTATCATTTGGATTTCTGATTTTCAAAATCATTTGTTAGTTACAGCCAATCAAAATGACGTGGCCGCCATTTTGATTAAATAAATATGACGTTTTTTCGCTACCTCTCCTATAAAGTTTGGCCAATCTTCACCAAATTTGGCATAGATCCTATTCAGGCCAAGCCTCACAAAAGACATCACATGTTTTTTTTATTCTAAACCTTTTGATTGGAACAGCCAATCAAAGTTGTCAACCAAGCCACCATAAAAGAAGTAAGGTCATATATCAGCACCTCTTTACTGCATTGACACCAAACTTTGTATAAGGACTAGGGACCCTGTTCTAAAAATGACCAATAGGTCATGCCATTTCACCTCTAGGTGGCGCTGCAATAAGCAAAAATGTGTTTTCACATGGTTTTTGATTTTCAAAACTGTTTTCCCGGAAGAGCTGATCAAAGTCGGCGATGAAGCCGCCAAAACAGGAAGTGAGATAATATCTCAGGAAATAATTGCTGAATTGACATTAAACTTGGTACAGGTGTTCGGGACCCTGTTCCAAAAAGGACCACCAAAGGTTGTGTCATCTAACCGCTAAGGAGCGATCCCATGTCTGACACATGTTAACTTGTGATACCAGATAAATTGATGCGACCGCCATTTTACGTTTTATAAAAAGTTTTTTCCCTAGACCACAATCACCTTGACAAAATAGGACTGAATTACAGCTGTTTAAACTTGGGCTAAATCTGACAACCGCTTGCCAGTTGAAAAACGGCTTATATTTTTACACAGTAACTGAATACAGTAATTTCCAGCACTAAGAATAGCACACTAGGATCAATTGGTGTCCTGGCAAGGGACTGGTTCCCAGTGAACCAATTCCAATTCCTTGGAATCGTCAGCCAAATTATTTAACAATTTTGCTAACGGTTCTCTGTGGCGTAGCGCATGCGCCAACCTTTATAATTTATTCAGACTGCAGCAAACATGGCAACAAGGCAGAAGCGTTCTAAAGTTTGGTTGTATTTCACAAAATGACAACAACGCCACTTGTAACGTGTGTAAAAAGTCTATTTCGTTGAAGGGAGAAAATACAACAAATATGAAGAAGTATTTGAACACACAGCATGGAATGAAGTTACTGGAATGTCATGTGTTCGATGCATGCAGCAGCGCAGCTAACGTTTGCACTTCATCTCTAACTATCAAAGGTAGAGCTAAACTCCTCAAAATTGATCACAACCACTTGTCACTGTGTGAAGCAATTTGCCTTTATTGTGTATAGTTGATCAAGTTATCTTCTGTCCCGTCGTTTGAAGCATACATTTTAGCTGCGGCATTCGTCTCCCATTGTTGATCACCTCACGTTAATTATCGGGGGGCGTGTGTTATCAGCAAACGTTTGCGTTGTCGTGTCAACCCATTATTAAACTGAGCATATCGATTTTCATTCCATCATTGAACTTAGCACAACAGAATGGCCGATGTTTGACACTGTCATATTATATGATTATAATGTGAAATATTGTGAGTCACACAAAAGAGGCAGTGTGGAAGCTAAACTCCATCATCTAACAATGCTAAGAGCTGAAATACAATACGGGAGAAGCAGAAAGCTGAACTGTTAAACTGTAGTAGTCTAGTAGAAGAAGTAGAATATTCGTTTTAGTAGCTGAAATTATAGAAACAGAAATACTACTCGACCGGCAGTTTCAAAAACGTGTTCCTTCTGCTAACCCTAACCCTAACCCTAACCCTCTCTTATATCGTCGCTCATGGAACATAATCAGTGATATTGAACAAAGTTGAATAGATATAAAAAAGCTGAATAAAAAATGTGTTTAGAGTTTTGTCAACATTTTAAAGTTTCAATGGTGGCTGTAGCAAAAATATTGAGGAAGAAGAAGGATTTGAAAGTTGAAGAAGTTTAAGATTTGAAAAAGAACTCCATTGGAAAACCATGTAAAAAATATTAGGAATATTGATTTATATTAATTCAAACATAAGAGGTAGAAAGCTGAAAAGTCACAGCAGTCATAGCGTGAAACTGCTGAATTATTTGATAGTTGAACGGTTTTAATAGCTGAAGATTTGAAGGTGCTGAAGGGTGTCATGGAAGAAATAGAAGAAGTTGAATAAAGATTCAGAGAACAGTATTTTGAATGCTGAAACAGTATTCCAACAATAAACCAGTTTGTGCTCCCCCCCCCCCCTTGCCCACAAAGAATCAATAAGAGAATCATTAAGGAATCAAATTGATAAGCAGAAATTGATAAGGAATCGGAATTGTTAAAATCTTATCTCATCCCTAATCCTCACACAAACTATCAAAATGATTTTAAATTTTCGAAACGGTTTGATCGGTACAGCCAATCAAAATCTGCAGCAAAGCCGGCAAACAGGAAGTTGGGTCGTATCTCAGCAAATCTTTGATGGATTCAAAGCTGCATTTACTCAGAACCCTGTGAGGATGCCAAAAATGTTTTTCGTTCATTTTACCCTCTTTATCCGGCTTGGACACCTCCTTGCTGCTTGCAGCTATATTTTGATATTGGTATTGTTGGAATTCAGTCTGTCAGCAGTCTTTTTCAGCATGTTGCTTTGTTTTGCAATCAAGGACAAAAACGGCTTATCAGTATAAAGGTCAATTGTGTTTCTGCAGCAAGAGCACCGTCCATGCCTGCAATGTCACAATGTCCAGGTTTTCATTCTGCAAATGCTGTAACATCCACAAGATGTCCTCAGTCCCCTGGAACTGAAGCTACCCTATGAAGCTACGTTACACACAGTTAAGAACATAGCAAATGGTCAGTGTGTTCTAGCTATGTCTGAAACGGCAACTATTGACAGGAATGTGTCAAAGAGTGAGAAAGGAGGGTACTTGTCACATCTATCGTTTAATCTTACTTACACCGTACCCACTGAGTTTGCCGGAAGAGTCTACTTCTTCTTCCCGCCTAATGACATGCTCTCACTTTTTTTCTTCTGTGCCTCATAGAACAAAAGACACACCTTCAGGTTAGCATTTGTGCGCTAATTTCATTCAATAATGTAGGCAGGGTAAGAACAAATAACTATTATCAGTAGTACTCTGGTGTATTTCAATGTTGAAAACGAGTAAAAAAAAAACCTCTTAATTCCCATATATTTATTAATTATTTAATAATTATTAAATATTACTGAATTGAAAGAAAATGAACATGACAATAGGTTAATGTGGTGTGACGTGAAGGGCTGAACTGTACCTCAGTCATGGCATCGTCAATCTGTTTCAGTTCCTCGTAGTGGTCTCGGGAATCCCGCAATGGTTGCACCATAATCTCCTCTATCTGGGGGAAGAGCTGTACAGATGCAGTATATGGTTGGTACCAATCAATGCAAGATGTTGTAAATTGCTAGTCTCTTCATTTTCTTAGGGACATTTTCACTCTCAACAAGTCTCACTTTCAACAAGTGTCTGTTTATGTCTGTGTAAGTGTGTATGTGTACGTGTATATAGGTGTCTGTCTTTCTTTCTTTCTGTTTCTGTTATAAACATGACCCACCTTCATTACAGTCTCAAACATGGGAATGAGGACAAATTTGATGAAGCCAATTTGGGCAGTGGGTTTGGTGACTTTGTCCCGATCCATAAAAGGAGCCACAGGCAGACCCTCTGACTTTTCTCTATCACTCTGGACCAAATTAACACATATTTAAGCAGCTATCAAGTGTGAATTTCAGTTTGAACAATGAGAAATTTGAGTTTAACCTTTTCATTCACAATCATGGTACGATTCACTCACCTGCATAAAGTACTCTTCCAGTAGACAATCCACCCAAGGTTCAGCCACTTCTGTAGGCCTCACCTCATTGGAGATGTCGCAGCATTTAATAAGAACCATCTTTAGCTGCATGCACACAGGAAGGACAGGGAATATATCAATACATATCCCATGTATACATGCTATATATATACAAAATGTACACTATTTATTGTGTGCATTATACATGTCATCAATACTTGGGTGACATTACTGCTCCTAGTAACGTGTGGAGTACATGTTAATACTTTTATCATAAATTGTAGGATCAAAAAAACATCACATTACACAGGGTGTGTAACATTCTTCAGGAGGCCTTTTTTACTACATACACAAGTTACATGCTCATCGTTAGTGAAATCAAAGTTGTCCACTTTCTGTTTGAAGGAATCCAATATCTCCCCATGTCTTGCCATGTCAGTAGCCAAGATGAGAGTGATAATAGCCTGTAATAGGGCCAAAATGACAAAAAATATACCATACATGTCCCGGCCTAATGTCTTATTATTAATGTTATCAACAATATGAATGTTATCTGTGTGACTGTGAAGGAGCTATGAATGAACCTGGCGTATCTGCTTGAAGGCCTCTGACTCAATGTTAGCAAAGATGTTACACTCAGGCATAGAGATGATCTGGAAGGCCACTGCGCAGTGATGGTTCTCAAGGGGAGAGATATCGTTGTAGCGCACCGCTAGCTCTGTACGAGCATTGATCTGGTACCTGGCAACATACAGTCAACAATTTCCTGATAGCATCTAGATAATACGATATGCTTTGACTAATATTGACTTTACTTGCAATATTACTAAATAGGAAAAGTATTGCTTCAAGCAAAACAGACTTTAATTGTTTTTACATTTCTATTTGACTTACGTGTTGTTATAGCCAGGGTGGTCCAGGTCATGACACACAGCAGCTGTCATGAGGATGCACATGTCAGTCATGGTCAGCCTCTCCTGAGAAACATACACAAATAAAAGTTTGTCTTGCTATTCTTGGTGGGACTCACAATCCAGTACCATTCAATCTGTATCCCCTACACCTGAACTTAGCTCTAACCTTAAAGTGATAGTTCACCACAAAATGTAGTGCTATCCATCCATCTGGATTGTTTTGGTGTGAGTTGCAGAATTTGAGTATACAGCAGCTATTTTCTTTCTACCAAATTACAACTGACAACCTTAAGTACCGTGACTTTCTTGTGATACGGTTGGTTGGTGTAGTTTGGTGGAAAGACAATAGTTACATGAAACTGCTCGCAACAAGGTCTGTAGATTATCTTGAGTAACCAGGGGCCTCATGTATAAAGGATTGCGCAGCTTTCATACCAGAAGATGGCGTACGGCCAAAACTCGAAAAGTACCTACGCACAAAAATATTCACTTGTATAGAACCGGTCGTACGCCAGGTCCTGCGCACCTTTCCTTTATAAATCACAATCAACGTGAGATTGACCGCACGTGAACGAGCCACTGACCCCGCCTTGCCTCCTCCCATAAATTAATATGCAGATGGACTATAAATGCGCTCCTGAGGTCATTTCGTTGTCTGAATGACCGTATTTATTCGAAGAAACGCCGCCCTCGAAGAAACGCAGCACCAAAAATGAACGTTAAACGCTGCAGCGTTTATTTGAAGAAATACGGTGACTGTGAGATCGCGGTTCTGACAACAGAGGTGGAGGCGAGAAAATGTGTCCTGTTTGGCGGCCTGTCATCAGGTATTAGTGACAAAAGACAGCACTTTGAGATTTAGCTAAATGTAAAGTGCATTACAAATAAAATTATCATTATTATTATAGGGCCATCAATGCTGTGGGTTCAGAGAACCGGACCATGGCAGAAATTAAGAAGAAATGGTCCGATATAAAACTTTAAATGAAGAAACGAGTGGTGGCGCATCGTAACAGCATGATTTTGTCGTTCGTTTGACAGCCTCAAGTTTAACAGAAGTTATTAAGTGGTGGCGGTATAAATAGAAGGCTATATAGCATTTCCCGTTTTGGGTTTTCGCATTTTTTATATGATCATCCACATTAATGATCAAACGTTTATTTTTTATGTTTTTTGAATAGTCAACGTCATAAACGTACTAGTGGAAACTTTATTTTGAAATGTTTGGTGAGTCTTGGCACTTTCAGTTAGAATTCGCCATGTTACAGAGCCAGACAAGACTTTGCGGACGGTCCGCACATTCTCACGTCTGCTCAAAAGTTTCTGTGACGGCCCGCACATTTTCACGTCACGTAAATCTTCATACATCACAAAGTGTGCGTGAAAACCATCGTACGCAAGCTTTTTGTGCGTACGCAACGTTTATACATGAGGCCCCAGGTCATGATTTCTTCTTCTTTTTTTTTGGGGGGGGGGGGGGGGGGGGGGGGGGGGGAGTCCAAATTATACAATGGCCGGGTTTCCCAGAGTCGTTAAGAAGCTCTTAACGCTAAGAGCGTTCTAGAGTTTTCTTAGAACGCTCCTAAGAAGCTCTTAGCGTTAAGAGCTTCTTAACGAATCTGGGAAACCCGGCCAATGACAATCAGGGGGGGTTAACGTCTTCTCCAGAGCGTGTATCGACCCTCCCGACCTGTTGTTTTTACCTCTTTTGGGGGGTACCAAGTCTTCATAAGGGGGTCAGACCCCCCTAAACCGTCCCGTAATTTGCACCCTGGGGTGGGGACTTTGAGTACCACATGACTAGCTCAATCTAGTTCCAATATATTCGAGAGAAGGAAGACATGTCGATAGCCCGTATCTCCAAACTCGGCAACTCAGACTAAAAACCATTTGGATGGATAAATACTAATACAGGTAAGGGGAAAAATCCAATAAAATATTTTACATTTTGTACATTTTACTATTCTTGTGGACATTTCTTATCCTCACACAAATTGTTAAACAAGCCCCCACACACACAGCACTCAAAGTCACAAATGGACACATACTCTCAAACACTTGCTCAATACACATGTAAACATGCAAGTGCCTGAAATCAGATAAGCAGGCAATCAAGACACAACATACATACATCTACAAAACAGACAATACTGTATTTCCTGTATCCTCACCTGGAGGTTACAGAGGTGGATCATCCCATACATCATCTGACTGACACAGAAGCAGTGGCGGAAGTTATGGAAAGGGTTGCTGCGATAATTCTCCTGGATGCCTAGCTGAAACACAGAATGAGAAATGCACTGTTCCCATGTAATAACCAGATGTGTCACACCGTGACTCTAAATCAGTACTATGCTGTATACTGTTTTGATAGATGAGAACATACTAAATGAGATCATACTGAATCTTACCAGCCATCGTTTGAGTGTGATGGGGTTCATATTGAATTCTTTGACAAGGCCGAGGTCGTGGTACATGTACTCCAAGCAACTCAACATCTACACATTGAAAATGCATAGTAAACAGAATAGTTTCGTCAGAACATGAGGTGTCTGGCATATCTTGGTCCTTAATACACATGTTTGTTTTAGGAATGAAAGACCTCCAACCTCATTGTGTTCCCAATGCCAGACATCAAATGTTGGCTTCTTAAGGGCTTCAATGGTCTCCTGAGACAGAGTGTACTGTAGACAAATGGACAAAGAGTTAGTGGTGTTTCTTCTGTCCACCATGACAGTGTAGCGGTTTCTTTTTAAACAGAATATTACCTTTGGGTAGTTTGGAACGTCGCGCCTTGGCGACAGCTTCTTTCCATCTTCTGTGAAGCTGTATTTGCAGCCACATGTCACCCTAAGAACAGAGGCGAGAAATGGGGTTTATAAATAAGTAACAACTTATGAAAACAATGAAAACTAAATCCTTTAATTTCAATGTTGTAGAAGTAAAATAAAATGGTAACAGGGCGGTTTTAGTAAACATAAGGGCGGGTTTAGTAAGCCCATTGCATATCACCTTGGAAAAAACTTAAATAGTTAAGTTGCTCAAAACAACAACAAAGATCTTGATTTCCCTGACCTTGCTCCTCCCTTGGAAGTCATCTCGTCTCTCAATTTCCTCAGGTCGTTCTTACACTTTTCAATCTCAACGACCTTCAGGCCTTCCACTGAAACATGTACAAACTGTTAGTTTACAGAGTAAAAACTATTTTTTGCAGATCCTTGAGACAAACCTCAGCAAATTTACTTTTAATGCTAGTTTGTAGCATGACAACATGGAAACACTCTGATGCAGTGTAAACCTTAAAGAGTCACTGTTAACAGATAAAAAATCAAGACATGCTGTACAAGAAAAAACTGGTTTCTGTTAATGTCCTAGTACTAATACTTGATCAGAGATACCATAATAACATCCTAACTCACACTCCACTCTCTTCTCCAGCATGGCCAGTCTGTTTGTCACCTCCGTCTTTAACTCGTTGATCCTAAAAGCTCTAAAAGAAAAAATACAAGAAAAATGCTTTTGTACATTTCCATGGAGAACTTGTGTTGCTTTTTACACTCAAGGAAATGTTTTCTTTTTAACATGTTCAAAGCTGCTAAGGGGCCAATGGCAAGTAAAACTGTTGCATTACCTGCTAAACTGCTCAGCAACTTGGGAAAGAACATTCTGGAACATGTCTTCCTTATCTGAGAAAGGATTTGATTATGTATTTACGAATGTATTTTCCTTCTGTTCTTATTTTTGTGTTTGTTCTTTTTCCCCCAACCTATTCTAAACTTTGAGAGTAAATGTATATTCCAGATGAAGTAAATATAGCCATATTTATTTCAATATAATTGTATAAAAATACCAACCATATTACATTAAAAGCAAATGAAACGTGCCTAATAAATGTTTCTGCTTACCCCCCACCTGCCCAGCTGACTGAGGCATTACCTTGTATAAGGAGCTGAAAAGACAAAAACACACATATGATGTGATTTTCCTGAAAGAAAGTCATCCAACTTTAGATTTAGTACATTTCAATGACTATATCTTGGTACTATGGTTTAGTGGCATATGTTAAAACATAAAATAAACACAGAATCTGGAATGGGGGCATTTTAAAGTGGTGACTATTTACATCCATTTCAGCATGTCACAACTATTCAACAATACCATAACACATCATCGTAGTCCCTGTGTAACTGCAATGTTTCCGCCATCGCTGCTTGCAGCTATATTTAGGGTTCCTCCGGTAGGATTGCTTCAGACAGTAAGTTAAATGATACCCAAAAGCTGTCTTTCTATCCTCTAGTTTCAGTCATTAGACTTTTTTACATTTAACGTAAAAATAACTAAAAATTTAACTATTAAAAGTAGTATTTTCTTACTTTGGAGTGTTGGTGGGCATGGTGGGATCTATGGAAATAAGCGCTCCCTCTGAGTCCACCAGCATTATAGCAGTGTTCCTGAGGATAAAGCAAACACGCATCAAAGCAGGATGATGGACTGATTTTGTGAGACAGTTATATCTGCATGCTTGAAAAAGAAATCATGGAATGAAAAAAACTTTTGTGGACAACCCTTCAAAGACAAGAAGGTCCCTAATGCAGTCTCAAGGGCACTAGCAGGATGAGTCATGTTGGTTGGCTAGCATAATGAGCTAACATTGTTTATTAGTTGTGAGTGCATGTCTGTCTGTCTGTCTGTCTGTGTGTGTGTGTGTGTGTGTGTGTGTGTGTGTGTGTGTGTGTGTGTGTGTGTGTGTGAGAGAGACAGACAGACAGAAATGCCACAGACCTTGCTATGTTTGAAGAGGAGCACAAAAGTTCTCGGATGTCAGAAGGGGTACAGTACCGACTGAAAATCACCTGAAAACAGACAAAAAAAAATTCTCAGTAACTTTATTTACGTTTGTAGTTGTACAATATACTGAACACTAGAACACTGTAAGCACTAACACTGTAAGCAGACACTGTACCGGAGGACAACCGGGGACAATTTTGGAAGTATTGTGATGGTAGTCTAAATAAAAGCACAGAAAGCACATTTCACGCCTATTAAGGTTATTAAGGTGAAGTGGGTTTACACTGAATGAACCGTCAACAACTGCTGAGAGTGGGGCATGTTCTCTCCAGGTGTCGCTTTAACCTTTGTGTCACAACCACCTGTGACGCACGTCACATCGTTTTTATTTTTAACATGACCTGACATTTGACCCACAGACATTGGCTTGAGAAAATTATAACTTCAGTCAGTGAATTATGGTTACTCATTTGTCACAGATGTAAAAATCAACAAGACTCCTGGATGTCTTATGAATAAAACTACTACAATTACAAACCAAGTCAAAACTAATTCTTGTATTTGGACCTCAAAACAACATTATCTACTTTTCATATCTTGTTTTGCTGCTTCAAGCAAGTTCACTCATCTGATTTGTCAAATTAACACAACCCAAATAAAAACCTCACATTACTGAAAAACAACACTGAACACACAGATTGTTCAAATGAATGTTACCATTCCATTAGTAGGCCAAGCTGCAGGAAAACCCTGGTAGAAAGATCACGTTCACATACCCTTTGCACTTTCCCATCTACATCCAGGTAAATCTTTTTCACATATGATGAGGAACTGGAACCCATGCTGACCTTCAGACCCAAAGGTACAGGTGACCTTTGGGACCTCTGGGTGATTGTAGTTCACCTACTGGTCCCTGAATGCTCACCTGTTAACCACCCAATACAAGAACTGGGTTAAATCCACAGCCTAACGTTAGCCAAGGTTCTGTTTTTAACATCTCACTAACATTTAGTTCATATATTCATTCATTCTATAACATTCTATAATTGTTATTCATTCTATAAATGTTATATTCTAGAAAACAATTTGTGTCAATGTTTTCAACAGTTTGCTGCAATTACTTTTAAGTAACATTTTTAAATGTGAAATAGATCAGCCACAAATTATTTTGAATAATAATTACTGAAATAAACATCAATTACCAGCAAAGAAAAAAACAAACGTGTCAAATCATAAGTAATTGTACATTTCAAAGGAATGGATGAAAAAATAAGCTTAATTAAAACTACAGTACCTGTATCACTGCCAAATGCAACAGCCTTTCCCTTACACACTGCTGCAGACATACAACATTGAAACCTGAGGAAGAAACCACTATAATCCCCTTAAATATAACCCTTCTTCCACACACACACACTCTGTTGCTAGGGGACCCGTTACTACGGCAAAGTAGGCTGTCCCTTGACTCATGTCATTACCTCCCTTTAGAAAGAACACATCCTGATCACTGTACACCTACGAGATGGAATCATTCCCACCTTTCTCAGTCTCCATTACAGCTTTGAAGGTTTGCTTATATCAATGAGAAATTATACATAACAGGTGTCTGGGCAATCAATAATTAATAAAGAATAGTTGCTTTGACCCTTGGTTTAACTAAGGGTCAAGAAAAAGAAAGAGCCATGATGGTTTCAACCTTTCTGAACAGGAAATTACAAATGCACTAGTATATCATTTTATAACTGCTTTTTCTGTTGTTTTTCAATCTATTTGGGGCTTGTAAATAATGTGATTTTTTTTTTTTTTAAATTTATTATTTGTTATGATACATTTGTTACTTCAGTATTCATACATACTGAATTGTGAATTATTGAATTGCACATCAAATGTCACCTTCAAGTCTTCCACTCCCCCCTAAAAAACAAACATCCAAACATTGTTCATGGTAATTTTTCTATTTTCTATTATTACTTTTTGATTACTACAAGCATGTTTAAGATTTAAGTTCAAGTCAACATAAAACATACCTTTAGTTGTTCAACACCTGCTTACTGCAGCTTTGTGTTGTTTCTATAAATTAGAATCTCTTGTGTATGACAAACTATGTTCCTTAACGCATCACTGATAATTATCCACCTGTCACATTAACATGATCCAGCATGCTCAATGCAATGGCAAATCCTCATCATAAATTCCTGGCATCGATCAATTAAACGACCCCATAAACCAACACACCTCTCACAGCAATGCTTAAAAGTGTCCCTGATGTGCAATTATGACCTTTGGGTAAATAATGACCTGTACTATGAATGGAAATAGAAAACCAAAGCATGTGCAAAAGACACTTAAATCCAGTGGCATGGGAGAGCATAAAATAAAAATACACCTAGAGTGAGTGCAGGTGTCAAATCAAATGTATTTGAATAGCCCTTTTTACACGCAAGCATGTCACAGAGGGCTTCACATACGCCCATAGAACTGCCCCTCAACCAACCTAAACCCTCAAGGATGTGGGGAGGGTGTAGTCTGCATCTGATTTTGTACTAAGTTTCTTGACTGCTCATGCCGTGGCTCTGAGCACCAGTGCAATCGCCAAATCTGACACACCTTGTAAGGGGGTGTTATGTAGGAAACAGAGTTAATGATGTGTCCCACTCCCTACCTTCAAAAAAATATGTAAGTATCCCTTCAATAAGGCATGTGAACAATTGGTTCAATTAAGGCTGAACAATGAAAGGGTCTGTGTCATGCTTAAACCTGAGGTTTTCATGCAGCACTTCATTCAAAGTCTTGTTTTGCTCAACAGTATCCATTCATCTCTTGGTCCTTTTTTCAGCATCCTTCCTCACAGATTTGGTCAGTGGGCAAGAGCAGGATTCAAAACAGTAACAATATACAAGTAAAACTGAGTAGACGCAGTCAAATGTGTACACACAATTTAATGACAGAAGATCACAAATGTACACAAGGCCAAAGTATAGGCATTAGTCATTAAAAAATATATATTTTTGGTTTGAAATAGTAAAAGAGCTTCATGGAAATTTCAGAAAATACTAATTATATCTCTGTCAGCCAGTCCCAGAATATTAACGTATCCTTGTCCCTCTTTTCAATTCCTTTCATCTGTTGATGATGGATTGGTTCAATTAAGGCTGAACAATGAAAGGGTCTGTGTCATGCGTAAACCTGAGGTTTTCATGCAGCACTACATTCAAGGTCTTGTTTTGCTCAACAGTATTCATTCATCTCTTGGTCCTTTTTTCTGCATCCTTCCTTCCAGATTTGGTCAGTAGGCAAGAGCAGGATTCAAATTTCTTTGTATCTGGAACACATGTTGAGAAGCGTTCCTTTAATTCCAATATTCAACTATTGTAACCCTAACACGTGTCCTATCTAGATGCGAGCGTCCGACTATCGCGTTGCATTGGACGCTCTCTGTCCACACTGAATCCTTCAAATTCACTTCTGTTACGTCATGTAAACTAACCACATTACTATGACACCGTGTACTGTGCAAATACAAATAAATAGATACAGGGCGTCCGACAAAATGTTTTACAAAAATGATGTGCTGCGTTGCGCTGCTCAACTGGCTTGCGTCGCTTGGGTGCAGTTTAGACGTTCGCGTTGCATCCCGTTATGACACACTAACAGAGATCAGCACAACTGGACATTTTATAGTTCATATGTGTGGTTCTATGTATAATTTATTTTGTTCTTTGTTAACTATTGTTACATTATGTTCCAAATACAGGGGATTTGGCCATACGTCTCAATGTATTATTACCCCACTCCATCATCACCGGTTCTTAACCCCAAAGGCAATCCCAATGGAAACGTGCAAATCTCAAGATCGATCAAAACATTGATCATGATTGATTTCTTATACCAATGGCAAAAAACAACCTGTATTTTCACTCGAGCATTTTTCACTTTAAAATGGGAAATGTATTGAGCAGATAGTGTGTCAAGTTGCTTGTTATACCAGGGGACCTTTACGCAGGCCTAAGAGTGAGAGCTATGTATAGCTCTACCCCATATTCTCGAGTCATAAGCTAGATGATTATCAAATACATTTTTAATTAATTTTGTATGAATCACGGTTGTATGCTGTGACGGTGCAGTGCATTCATGATATTCTTGCCCTCACCCTCGTTGCCTGGGGGTGTGTCCACACCAACCCTTGATCTCCTTGTACACCAATCTAGTAAGAAGCTGAAAACACACAGACATCTGTGTAAGATAACTTTGCTTTCATTAGTAAAATATAGCACTGGTTAATTAATAGACACTGACCAAACATGCAAGGATGTCAGACGTGATGAGCATGTAGAAGACGTTTTTCCATCCAGTTGGAGATATCACACCAGCTAACAAAGGCCCTATAGCAGCACCTAGAGGAAAATCGGTGAAAAAGAACAGAGGTACATAATGACATCTTACATTTACATTTAGTCATTTAGCAGACGCTCTTATCCAGAGCGACTTACAGTAAGTACAGGGACAATCCCCCCGAGGCAAGTAGGGTGAAGTGCCTTGCCCAAGGACACAACGTCATTTGGCATGGCGGGGAATCGATCCGGCAACCTTCTGATTACTAGCCCGACTCCCTCACCGCTCAGCCATCTGACTCCCCATCTGACATCTTAACTCACTTTCCATTTTGCAGGTAAACCATTGTTTTACAAAGTAGCATGCACCCAAGACCGAGTCGTACAATAGCATAAGATTACAATGCTTACTGCAACACAATTTTAACTGTGAACTGTGCCTAGCTGACAATCACAAGGTTATTTTGTAGGGCTGTCCCAGACTAAGATTTTCTTTGTTCGACCAAGACTCGACTAAACACTTCTGAAAATCGACTTATCGAAATTGATATCGAAATGATATTTTTTCTATAAATATCACAATCTTTTTCATCAAACCCTTTTGTGTGATGTTTCACCTCACTGTTTTAAGAGATAATATGAAAGAAATACATACGTACGTAAGAAGGGAGATTGACAACTAGACAAACATAAATGTACAAACATTTTCCCGATCTGACTCAATGTAGCTGCTATAAAATAAGCTAATTACTAATAATACGTTTCGTGTCACCAGTCCTGTTGTTACCGAATGCCGATATAATACAAAATGTCTGATTGGTTATTATGTATTATCTACAATGTAGTACAAATTAAAAACATTGTTTGTTTAACATGCAAATCATCAGAGCGCGCTTATCACTGCCTGAAAAATTGCAGCATGCGAACTTACGTTGAAACCGAGAAGGGAACGGTGCAACAGAGAAAGATTTTGTTGTCTTGGCCGGAGAAGTTAATGTCATTGTATTTGGCCTAGTCCAATTTAAGTTTTTTAGGTGGTAGGCTACATCATATTCGACGTCGAACTACAAAAAATAAACCGTTGTTGGCAGAGTTTGCATTCAACATTTTTTTTGTCTCCCGGTACTCTCTAAACGTACTTTAATGAAATGCTGCCATACCACAGATTTCTTTGACATTTTGACTAATAACCAGTGTTGTGCACGTTCATACCTCTCATGAACTTGTTCAAAGTTCAGTTCATACAAGTCAATATGAATCGTTCACGTTCATAGTTCACCATTTGAATTCTGAACGCGTTCATAGTTCAGTTCATTTCTTAGTTTTAATGCGAAAATTGCAAATTAAAGACTTAACTTGTTTTTTAACACATAGGGTGACCAGACGTCCTCTTTTACCCGGACATGTCCTCTTTTCAAGACCTAAAAATGCATCCGGCAGGGATTCCAAAAACGTCTGGGAGTTTGTCTCGTTGGATGTTTGTGTTTCTCTGGGTCTTGACCACCGTACCATATAACCTACATGTCTTTAACAAACTATTAATTACGCCCTTACAAGTTTTGACAAGTGTATCTCCCTTACGTCCCACCTTCTTGCGCGAGCAAGAAGTGTTGCCAGATGCACGATCATTATCCTCCAAATACGATAATTTAAATTTAAATTGAGCCTTTGGTAGCTAAGATACTTCGGCATTTCCAATCTGGCAACACTGAGCACCTTACCGCCTCCACAAGTTGCATTGTTTACAACAGCACATGACATCTGCAGCCATGCCAAAACTTAAATGTGTCTTTATTTTCTTATTTTAATATGTGGCTATATAAATAATGTATTATTTGTTATATTTATTGCTTTAATATATGGACAAGCCACATAAACAACAACTGAAAGCCACAGAAGCACTGGACTAAATTGCACAAAAAAGATTTGTTTACATTTGTATTTTGCAATTTTGTTAAGTTATAAAAAATGATCATATAGCCTATGTAATTTGTGTCCTTTCATTTGTGACATTTATGCATTCTCATGGTCATGGTGCCTAGATCGTAAGTTCTAAATATTTCCGACGCTCCCAACTGAGTTAAATTTCCGAAAAGGAACCTAGCCAGCTTTAGTTAGCTTCATTTACCTAGCAACCTAGCGTCGCTTGTTTGGTCTACATGTGTGTGGAATGAATCATGGGTAACGTAGTGCAAAGATATAGTTAGTCGAAATAGTTAGTTTAGGTTAGTGTACATAGCAAACATTTTACGGGCACTGAGCAACTACATGGTGCAAGCATTCGTTTTAGACAGCGTCAGTCCTTAAGAGAAGGAAAACATTCCATAACGTTTTAGCTAGACCTCCGATAATATGAACGTGTTCACCGTTCAATTCATTATTTGTCATTAAGTTTCGTTCAGTTCATCGTTCTCATAAAAATGAACGCATTCATGCACAACACTGCTAATAACACCGACAAAGTAGGCTATGGCAGAGTTTGTAGTTCGGCAGCCAATTGTGCTCGGGCCGTGTGCAAAAAACCAAAACAAAACAAAGTGCAGATTAACTAGGGTGACCCGAGGCCTGTTCCATAAAGCGAGTTTACCGAATAAGCCAGACTTATGTCAGTTAGTCGGACTCATTTCTTGTTCATTCGGTTCCATAAAGCTAACTCAACGTAGTTCGAACTTGGTTACTATGGCAACTTAGGCTGCGAAACTAGTCTGGTCAGGGTCAAACTAACTGTCAGGCTTAGCGTGACTTGCTGCTTAACCAGATGTTCCTGTAACACTGACCCAACGGGAAGACGATGATTTACAACGTATATTCTCATTTTCTTATTATCATCAGTTCAATATGTCCAACATTGATAGAAAATCAATGTAAATAGCCTACATAGGCTACAACATTTAGCCTAATGCATTAAACAATGATGAACAATGCTTTGATAGGCTATACACACCATAGCCGTTAAACGTATGGATGTTAGTTTGTAATTTCAAATGTTTAGGCGTCAGGCATAGGCCTATATCTCAATCTAAATTATCCGAGCATAATTATCATAGCAATATAATTATTAACAGTAGCCTACAATTGCAAAACGAACCTAAATCCGCCCTCCATTTTCCCGACACAAAACCCATGTTAAAAAGTTAGGCTACTGGATAATGTTTTAATTAAGAGAAGGCTATTTATTTTAAACAATGTAAAAAAAGTCTAGTTAAATTAGTTTAGAGGGTATTTTTTAATCAACTAAGGTCTAAAAAGGTCCTCAACCTACGTAGCCTATCGTTCACGACGTCAATCATGGCGTGTCATTTTACTTTGATTGAAGCGGTGGATAAGGGAGCTGTCATTGTACACGATTTAAAGGGAACGTTCTTTCTGGAAGAAGTCACGTGGCTGTGTGCATTGCTTTTGCCGTGGTGGATTGTATGATCCATGTTTTACCTCTCGGGCTGTTTAAAAATAGGGTGCACACGCAATTAGCTTGACTACTTAAATCTGACTTGAATTAGTAGGACTGCATGAGCTGAAATTGGCCTTTATGGAACCGCTTAAGCCCCGCTTGACTAATTCAACTTATTCAAGTCTGGTTTAGGACTTTAAGTCTAGCTTTGTTGAGCGGCCTTTATGGAACAGGCCCCAGGGGGATGTTCCATCAACGTCGATTAAGGAAAAGCGAGACTTATTTCGCCAAGTCTCACTTACTTTAGCGAGAGTTCCGTTCCACTAAGGTGGATTATTCTAGTTCTAGCCATAGATATATACATATAAACACTTAGTCTTACGGAGTCTAGAACGTCTGCACATGGCGGCCATCTTGCTACAGTGAACTCGCTCACCCATAACATTGGGTTGGTGCTACATGTACTTTTTAAATAACCATAACTTGCTCAATTTTCAAATGGTTTGGTTTGTTATCAACGTCAGAGATGTAGCTATGCCACTGCATACTTATGAATAATTATGTAATAAATAAATAAATAAATAGAATAGAAGTATGCAGTGGCATAGCTATATCTCTGACGTTGATAACAAACCAAACCGTTTAAAAATCGGTTGAAAATTTAGGGTTAGGGTTAACACTCGGATCTTTAGCAGTCTCAAAAATTGTATCAATATAAAAAAAAAAATATGATCCCTTTCTGTAATCATGATACCCCCCAGAAAAATTTGATGCACCCCCAGTTAAAGCAGGCTGCATCCGGCCCTGTTTGGTATACAAAAAAAAGTGGGCCGGTCTTGGGCCTGACACTCCCGGGCTGAAAAGTGGCCCCACTCCGGCCCTGTCGTGGGCTGAAATGTTTGAGAACCCCTGCTCTAGGTGGCACTGTCATCTCCTCTGGATACAGTTTTTCGTGATGTTAACATTCATTTGCTAAATGTTTTCTGGTCAAATTTGAATTGCTCTTGGTTAGTAGTGTGCATTGAATATGTGATGTAATGTTGAATGAACACTACATTTTGTATTGCTTGAGGGAAGCTGAGGTGCAAAGAGAGAGAAAATAAGATGGCAATTTGTTGTTTCATTGTCCTCTGCAAGAGCAAATAAATCTAAAAACCCACCCATAAGTTGTGCCTGTTCATGCCCTGAACACATCGATTACAATGGCATAGTGCTGTGTATTAGGCCTACATAAAAAATGCTCTGCGCTGGTTAGGGGGTACTTGGCTGAAAAAATATTTCACAAGGGGTACATCACTGAAACAAAGGTTGAGAACCACTGGCCTAGGCTACTTGGACCATGTCCTGGCAATACATAAAGAACATTATGCTACATGTTTTGCCAGGATAACTGGCAAGACCATTGAATGTTCATGAAGTTCCTGTGTGTTTATTCCTTTGACTGGGTACAACAACACGATCAGTCAACAGACTATGAATGTTTTTAATGTCGGGCTACGAATTAATAGAACAACTTCTGTCTGATACGTGTGGCATCCTTTAGACAAATAATTAGCCTACATTTTGCTGAGAGATTGAAAAGCTAGACAACAAATGTTCGAATGAATCACCAATAAGATAAAATAAGGCCTTAGAAACTAAGCAGAGCGTCAAGACAAGTTACAATCAATGATGGCGTATCCGTTCTTTGACAACCCTGTGGTGGATGAAGGTGCTCAGATTATACAAAGAGCGTTTATCCTACCAGCCCCAAGGGTCTTCAGACAGAAATAATGCTTCCCTGACCAGTATCTGTGGAACAAGTATAGGTTCAGCAGGCCCAGCATAGTTTATATAGATAGATTTAATTGTAATTCTTTAAAAAAATTACACATATATATATATATATATATTTAAAATAACACTTTAGCAACTCTTAAGGATGGCAATGAACACATAAGAGTAGCCTACTATCCTTTGTAGAAAGTAATAGAAAGGAGAGTAGACTATAATAGTAGAAAGGAGGGTAGTAGACTGCAGTCTATGTAGGTAGGCCTAGACTAGGAAGTCTGCTGGAATCACACACAAGGAAGCAAACCCACTATAGCCAAGCCTTGACACTGTTCAGTCTGTTTGCATCTGTCTGTCTTTGCATGTGGGACATTCTTGAACGGGCAACTATGACAGGAAATATGAAGGGTATACTTGCTCTAAAGCAGTACCGGAATTAGGGCTGGGCGATAAAAATAATTATTGAAGTAATGACTTCCCTCGATAAAAATATCGTAACATTAATTTATTTTCAATAATATCGATAGAAAATAATTAGGAAACAGCAGTCCATTTAATTTCTGTGATGCAGCAGGAAGTTGCGGAGAAATGGTAGCCTACACTCACTAAAATATACTGAGCACCTCGAGTGGAGTGGCTACAGTAATGTTAACCGCCGAAAACAGTGGCAGCGATAGCCATGGCGAGGGAGCAACTTCCAATGAAGAAAGTATTGATAAAAAGAGTTAGTCTTCTTCAGACTAACTCCTACGGTCTCGGTTAACAAACGTTTTAACAAATCTCTGCTTACAAAGGTGTTGGTAGATCTGTTCGAATGTCCATATTAGTTTTTTATACAATATAACAACACGTAGGAAAATCCCAAGTCAAACACGACGAATCTGGAGCAGACGCCATGTTGTCAACATCTCCAAGGCAACCGCTTGCTAGGTCCGTAAATCGGAGAGGTCGGCAAACGGTTTTGCGGATTTCTTAGAACGTCTCTAGACAAATTAGAACAGCGTATTGGTCCAATTATAATACTTAGGGTGCTTACACACCTGACATGTTTGATCCGTTTCAATCGGACCATGGTCTGTTTTCTCTGAAAGTCCGGTTTGTTTGGATAGGTGAGAACACGCATTCGAACTCTGGTACGGACCAAACAACCGAACCATGGTCCCCCTAAAAAGACGGGACTCTGTCCGGTTCCAAGTGAACCATGGTTCGGTTCGCTTTAGTTGTGAACGTAATCGGACCATAGAGTTAATATAACTAGAGTAAGCTACTTTTGTCTTTCAAGATGGCGTCCACATTCATTTCTATGAAAAGTGCTCAGTGGCGCAGTGAGGCAAACGAGATCGCGAGACTGGACGCGGCCATCTTTCCACTTCCGTGTCTTCCTGTCTAACTTTAAACAGTGGCTCTTTTTTTCCCTAGCTCCGAGAGCTGATGTAAATCGGCTATCGGCCAATGTGAACTTTTGTGCTCGTGCCCTGTTAGTTTCCGCCAGCACATTTGCAGGCAACTTTCATTGACTAAGCAAATAAATGGGTTGCTAGTTTAGGAAAAAATATTCTATGAAAAAGCTAGTAGTATTCGCCAGGTTCGAGAATCAAACAAACATTATTGGGGGAGATAGTTTTGTAAATGTTGAATGGAGTTAATAGAATAAAAACAACCGGAAGAGTCGGAAAACCTAACTGTACATGCAATACCACCTACATCCACCGGAGCCGTTGCTTCAAGCCGAGGGGCGAGGGCTTGAATCGGACATATTATAGACCTATTTCAGGAATAGGATATTGACACTTGACAGAGACAGCCGTGACACTCATTAGCAGCAAAATTAGTTGAGGGAAAACGTGGGGAGCTGATAAAGTGAAAGCTCGTCTGCAAATATGATCATATTGCAGAGATACTTGTGGAGGCACATAAGAATAGCGAGGTATTTAAATTATTTAGTGATATACTGAAATAAAGGGTTATTATTGCACAGTGGACCAACGTCGTTTGAAAGTAAAAAAAGTAGGCAGCAATAGGCCTACAGAAAAGTGCGTGATTTTCTATGGAAAGGTGGTAGCTCGTCGGACAAGAAAAAATAATTCCCATGGTTTGACCTGGATATAATCCTGAGTTAAAGACCAACGATTAAGCCAAAAACCTTTGTCATAACAATTAAAGATAGATTGCAATCTCAATTCGCTGCTGTTGCTCCATTGTTGTTCGTGACAAGGAAGTGATTTTCCCTCAATCATTTTCTGTCCAATAAATTAACAACCTGTATGACCGCGTGTCATTGTTTTTAACTAACGTCATTGTATTTTTACAAACGTTGGTTCGCTTAAAACAGGACCGTGTGAACACAAACTGGACCTAATGAAAAATGCAACAAAGTAGCAAATCATCCACTGATTCGGACCAAGCAAACGGACTAATAGGTGTGAAAGCACCCTTATATATAAGAAACCTTTTTTACCACCTGAAGCAAAATCACTCGTTGGAACATGCAGAAAGTGTCTAGGCCTACCTGCACAAGCTAAACATAGTCATACAGTGTCAATGGGCTTTGAAACACCAAAACCCATTTAGTAGCCTATATGTTGACAAGCCTCAATATTACCCCTCCTCTAGCTTCCCCAATATTATAGGTGGAATATACTGTCCCCATGGGTGTATGCAGGCCCACTGGAAGACTGTAGCTAACCTGGTGTCCCCATGGTTGAAAGTGTTTCTAAAATGTCCTCTAGAGTGGCAACAATTAAACCAAGTGCCCTACTGTCTGCCATTCACATTGTAAAATTTGCTTGAGTGCATAGGATGCCCCATGCAATAAATGACAGTGTGCCCTCTATAAATGTAAAAACATGTCTTAATGAGTTCCTTTATAGTATAGAAAATGTGATGCAATACCCTATAAGGTGCCCTTACAATGGCCTAATTTGGACTGTTCCCATGCCCTTACTTCCAATGGAAAAGGGTGCTGTTATGAAGTACCCTTTATACAGGGTCCCAAATGTTGCCCTTTCCAATGAAGACAATTAGATGCTGTGCCCAACAGTTTCCAAGTGCCCAAGCGGGAATCAGATCTCACACTGCCATACGGCAGCTCGACTAAAAAAATCTTAGGTGACCAAGAGCATATCGACCAGAAAATCAACTAGTTGACTGAGTGTGGACAGCCCTATTATTTTGATAACCACCATCAGAGTTTGATGAGTCTCATGAGTCTTTCTACTTGCAGGAGTGAATGAGGATAACCGCTTTGGATGAGAGCGTCTGCCCAAAAAAATTATTAAATAACCGACCCTCCTCCACCACCCAGACATTCCTCACTTACCTATTGATCCTGTGCCGTCAATAATGGCCGTTACCGTTGACAGCGCTCTCGAGTTTCCTCTGAGGCTTTCATGTGTTCCCTGGGAGGGGAGGAAATTCCCAACAGTCAATTCAGTTCAAAGGTCCTTGTAAATTTGAAATGATCATGAGGGCACATGTAACCCCCCCAGCACCCCTCCATTCCACCTGTCTGTGCAGTACGATCAAGGGTGTCTAGAACAGCTGCAGGGGTCATGTGAAAAAGGCATACAGAGATGAATGGGACAGAAGTAATTACCAGGTCAGCCGACACAGCGGTGGTGATAAGGGCATAGGGACCATTCACCAGGCCTCCACACAAGAGCAGCGTACCTGCATGAAAGGACAAAGGACAACATGACAGGGTCATGTGACTAATCTACAGACAGACTTAATCTTAAAGTATTTAAATTTACTTAACAAAATAATACAATGGGGACATATGGTAATTATTGTGTGATGAACAGTTTGTCCAAACAATGCAAGTAACAGCCTAGGGCTGTGCGTTCTGACCAAAATCTCATGTCCAGATATAGATCCTTTCATATCCCAATAACAATAAGTATGGCACATTTTCTGTTAAATCAATTAATACAATTTCCACTTGGAGAGGCCAAATAAAAAGTTCTTACTCATTAGATTTTTTTGAGAAAAGCTCAGAATTTTAACCCAAAATGTAATCTGCGTGACCTAAAAATATATTAGGATTGTAGTAGTCCGCTATACTCAAAAATATATTTTGTACAAGTTACATACTTTACAGCACAGGTTCAAGTGGCCACTGAACCTGGGCCACGTTGTGGGTAGTTAGCTACGTTTGCTGTTCAAAAAGAATTGTCTTTGTAGGCCTACTTGAAAAAACGACATATAGTTGTGTGCGAAAAGGGAGAACCTCACGCCTTTCCAACTCCTTACAGGAGCGAGTGCAAATCTTTGTTGTGGTGCGACCTGTTTTCATTTTTTCTACAAAACACTAGCTAATACAGTGATACAGCTGATACAGTGACCATCGTTCTATCCAACGTTAAAATAGCGAGGTGAAGTTAGTTTCATATTTGACATTCGTCTAACATTCGGAAGACGCTACTTTGCAGCGTCGAGTTAGGGGCCGGGTAAAAACTGAACCATACAATTTAGAAAATGTATGTTTCATTATATTTCTATGGATATAAAACCTCTGTCACCAGATTATTTAAATAAATGTCTGTCCTACTTCCACACCCTTTACTTTTTCAATAAAGTTTTTAACAACATTCAAATTTGTGTCAAAAAATCTCAAATATACAACAGATTAATCTTATAATGTCTGGGCTACTTCCACACCATTTACCTTATCAATAAAGTTTTTTTTTATGATGATTGAAAATCGCTAATCTCTGAAAATAGTATGAAATCCTTGCTAATCTTAATAATCTTTTCAAAATTGTACAGAAAAATCTCAAATATAGACCAGATTATTTTAATAATGCTTCGCTACTTCGACACCCTTTACTTACCAGTATCCTTACCAGGTGCCCAAACCATCTCAACTGGCTCCTTTTGACGCAAATGAGCAGCGGCTCTGCTCTGAGCTCCTCATGGATGACTGAGCACCTCACCCTATCTCTAAGGGAGACACCAGCCACCCTCCTGAGGAAACCCATTTCAGCCACTTGTACTCGCGACCTAGTTCATTTGGTTATGACCGAATTTTCCTGACCATAGGTGAGGGTAGGAACTAAACTTGACCGGTAGATTGAGAGCTTTTCCTTCCGGCTCAATGGTGCGATAGTGCGAATGCTGCGAACCCTTCCCCTCCCCGACTACGGCTCAATATCCTGTCCATTAATATCACAAACAAGATTGGTGACAAAGCACAGCCCTTGCAGAGACCAACCCCCACACGGAACAAACTCAACTTTGTGCCGATGACCCGGACACAACTCTCGCTTTGGATGTACAGGGATTGGATCGCCCAATAAGAGCAAGAATCCCCGGGTTTTGCCACTGTAGAGTTGTTTGACTACCTCAGAGGCTGCATTTCTCCACCGCGGCTTCAGCGATGGAGGCTTTGAACATTGCCCACTCCGGTTCACAACCTCCACAGGGATACCTGAGAAACTCCGCTGGAGGTCTGAGTTGAAGATCTGTGCGTAATTGGTATCAACTTGTGTTCGGACAAAACCCAAATATGCCGTCAGTCCTGACTGATAAGCCACCAGCCCTTGAAAACACTGCACCTCACAACTGGATAGCTCAGCATATTGCAACTTTACATGCTGCACGACAAGCCTTTACAGAGGCAGAATGCTCTGAGAGGATCCGGCGAGCCCTTCGTAAACAACTGCGGCCTAATGATGAGCAGTACAGAACCAGGGACAAGGTCTACTACAAACGGGCTGATTGCACGGAATGGAAAGGTCCAGGTGTGGTCATTGGCCAGGACGGTGTAGTGGTTTTAGTGAGGCACGGCGGCACCTATGGCCGTGTACATCGTTCCAGGCTGAGAAAGAGGCTGAGATTGATGCTCAGCCGACGGTGGTGGAAGACATGGAAACTCAACAAGATGAAACTCAGCAGCCGGTGTCTGAAGGACAAACAATGTTACCACACTACAGGATCAGTCAATCTGAGTCAAATGGAGAATGTTCACATGGCTCCATCTGAGCATGCTGACCTGTGCACAGACAGTTATGAAGATGACATTCTTCTGATGGACGATGATGTTTTCCACCCAGCTAAACAAGCTGAGCTATGTAACTGGAAAGAGAATGACGTCTTTGAAGAAGTGAGCGATGAGGGTCAAAAATGCATCTCGACACGGTGGGTGTGTACATTGAAAGACACTCCTGATGGCATTGCACCTAAAGCTAGACTAGTTGCTAAAGGTTTTGAAGAAATAAACATGAGTTTTGATGAGTTACCAAAGGACTCTCCTACATGTGCCTCTGAGTCTCTAAGAATGATCATGGCAGTCATCTGTCAAGGAAATGGCAACTGAATTCTATGGACATTAAAGCAGCGTTTTTACAAGGCAAAGAATTGACTCGAAACATCTACATTCGTCCACCACCAGAGTCTCAGAGCCAAGGAATTCTGTGGAAACTGAAGAAATGTGTTTACGGACTAGCAGACGCCTCTCTTTATTGGTACAATAAAGTGAAAGACACCATGTATCAGTTGGGAGCTGTCTTGTCACAAGTTAAACCCAGCAGTCTTCTACTGGCTGGATGATTCCTATAATGTAATGTGAGTCCTCGCTTGCCATGTTGATGACTTTATCTGGGGAGGTTCAGGAAAGTTCTCCACAACGGTCATACCACGTTTGAAAGTAGCTTTCCAAGTAGGACGAGAAGAGCATGACACCTTCAACTACATTGGTATTAAGTTTAATTCTATAAATGACAAGATACGGGTAACAACAGAGTACTTACATACAGAATCTGCAACCCATTCCAGTGCATCCAGCTAGAGCTACTCAGCGAGAGGCTCCTTTAACAGACAAGGAAGTTGACATGCTGAGGTCAAAGATCGGACAGATTCTATGGGTCGCAAGACAAACAAGGCCTGATGTAATGTGTGATGTATCCATCCTGGCTTCCAGTACAAAATATGCAACTGTTCAGATGCACTGTATAAACAAACTGGTCAGGAAGCTCAAATCTAATGAAGTGACCTTGAAGTTCCAATACCTAGGAAAAGATGGCTCCCTAAAGCTAGTTGTGTTCAGTGATTCTTCAATGGGCAACCTTCCAGATGGAGGGACTCAGGGTGGGCATCTTATCCTGCTTATGGGAGAAAGTGGAAGATTCTCACCTATATGTTGGCAGTTAAAAAGAATCAGAAGAGTTGTCAGGAGCACTTTGGCAGGAGAGACTTTGGCTCTTGCAGATGGCATTGACAATGCAATATTCTTAGCCACATTGTTTTCAGAACTTACTGTAGGCGACTGCAAGCACAGAGGTCTACCTATCTTACGTGTCACTGACAATCACTCACTGCTTGATGCTGTTAAGTCCACCAAATCAGTTACTGAGAAGAGACAGCGTCTTGAGATCAGCAATGTCAAAGAACTCATTCAATCTGTAACCATTCAAAACATAATTTGGTCAGCTTCTAAAGAACAGCTCGCTGACTGCTTGACAAAGAAAGGAACATCAGCACTTGTCCTGTTGAGGGCTCTCAAGGAAGGTGTATGGCAACTTAAAGAATGACAGGACAGGATAACAAATCAAAGAGACTGATGTGATGTAAGAAAAATGTTGTTTGTTTAGTGAACTAAGTTGTTTAATGTTTTCCTTAAGAAAAAGGGGGAGTTTGTTGGAAGTATGACTGCGCATGAGCAGCTAGGGGCGGGAAGTTTTGTATAATGGAACAATGCCAGTGATACATGTGCTCAAGTAAAGTGATACATTTTGATACTCAACGTTGTCGTCTGTTTGAGTTAACAATCGGTTGACAACTCCAAAACATACAACATCAGATCCGACGACATGATTACAAAATCAATTATCGACCTTCGGCCTAGGGTGCTCTGGTACCACGTACACTTATTAGCATCCTTATGTTCGACCATGGTGTTTGTTATAGACAACAACACACACCCATTCGGGTTCAGATCAGGGAGAACTTTCCTCCCAATCATGCCTCTCCGGGTGTCCCTGTCATTTTCCACGTACTCTTTGATGCCTCCCAGCAGCACTATGGAGTCCCCCACTGGGGCCCTAAAAAGGCAAAATACTCTGATCTTTTGTTCAGTCCACATGCACAGACAACAGTCAGAATGTTCTCCCCCACAACCCATAGGCATAGGGAGGCGACCCTCTCGTCCACTGGGGTCGCCTCCCGCCTCCTTTAACTCCAACAAATGTATCAGGTTACTGAGCATTTGTGTATACAGTCGCTCTTCCCTGGAACATACTTCATTTTTCTAATCTAGGGTGGCTCGTGCTGTTTTTGAGTTTAGGGCCACATCAAAAACTCTTTAGTTTGTTTAACTACTGCACCAAATCACACTTAACTAGTGGGGACCTCACCCATACTGTTATTGTAACTGTTATTTGTCGGTTTGCATTCTCTAATTATACTTTCTTGTCTCTGTTGCCCATCTAACCTCCCCTGTGGTGTGGGGGTTGAGCCGTCAACATCGGCCTGGTTGCTGGTGTGACAATGTTGGACCTAGTCATCAAGTGGACTTTGGTCTCCTTTGACGGACCACACAGAGTTCCTGGTCCCTTCCTGTCCATCTCCCTGGCTGTCCTCTGATGCATTTGGTGGAAAGCATATTGGTGCGAATACACGTTGGTTATGCTGTCCCAATCAAACCACAGACTAGCTCCTGGTTGACCTGCAGCTGTGTGACCATTGGTCCGAATTTAGTTTAGCACAGCTTTAATGTTGTTCTCAGAGATTTGCAATTTATTTCTTTAAAAAAAAATATATATTGAAAAAGTAAAGGGTGTGGAAGTAGACCAGACATTATTCGAATAATCTGGTTTATATTTGACATTTTTCAGTACATTTCTGAAAAGGTTTTAAAGATTATTGAGGATTTCATGCTATTTTCAGAGATTAGCAATTTTCTATAATTTTTCTAAAAACGTTATTGAAAAAATAAAGAACATGGAAGTAGGCCATATATTATTATGATGAACTGGTGTAAATTTGAGATTTTCTGACACAAGTTTGAAAAGGTCATCGAGTTTATCAAGGACTTCATGCTATTTTCAGAGATTAGCGATTTTCTATCATTCTTTAAAAAACATTATTGAAAAAGTAAAGGGTGAGGAAGTAGGTCAGCCATCATGAGAATTATCCGGTGTACATTTCAGATTTTTTGACACAAGTTTGAAAAAGTTATTGTGATTAGCGAGGATTTCATGCTATTTTCAGAGATTAGTGATTTTCTATAATAAAAAAAAAAAGTTTATTTAGAAAGGAAAGGCTGTGGAAGTGTACCAGAAATTGTTGCAATACTCTGCTGTTCATTTGAGCTTTTACATTCATAGAAATATTATAAGTCATAATTTTTCTAATTTGTATGGGTAGTTTTCACCTGGTCCCTAACGCGACGCTGCAAAGTAGTGTCTTCCGAATGCGAGACAAATTTCGAATATTAAACTAATTTCACCTCGATCACCTAGCGAATTACTGTATTTTTCAGAAATAAAACCGCGGTTTATACCCCGATTTTACATTTTTCTTATGGTGGTACAGTTTATATTTCTAATAGGCTTATAGCTCATTTTTATAATAAAACAACAGTAGAAACGCTTTATTATAACTGCTATTTAACCCGTTAAGGAGTAGCATCGCACATGTGATTGTTCGAATGCGGGTCTCACAGCGTAACGTCACATATAAGCGATTTCGAACATTCCAACTGAATATTTTCATGGACAAAAACTGTGCCACAAACGCTTTACTATGGATGCAAAATGTACTAATGAGAAGGCTAACAGGTAACACTAGCATGGTAGTAGCATTGCTACAAGCATTATGCCAGCTAATTTAGCCCGGAAGCGAACTAAAGCTAGCTACCTACCGTTTCGTAAAAATAACGCTCTGGGGATTGTCGGAAATATTAAGGTAAAGGTAAATATTAAAAGGTAAATATTATTTACCGGCATATATTGCCATTATTTATGGCAAAATAAAACATACACTTAGTTTTAAACACTTACATTACGCACTTACTTACTTACTGAGGAATACGGTAAACCTCATTTTTAGATTGTTAACTTTAATCTAGATTTTAGATGGATAGATTTCACTGCGCTTAATATATTCGTAAATATTGCCGTAACGAGTGGGATTTTACGATATTTGCGATTGAGCATAATATTAAACAATATACTTTTTCTGTCGCCAAACAATATTTATCGCAATTTTGCCCAGTCCTATTACAGCTTCTATGTCGTTTAGGAATTCAAATGCTAAATTTGGTTTTCTGAGGCTTGATTAAGGATCATTGTACAAAATATTTACAGAAAAAGAAGGGTCTTACCAATTGTGGTTCCAAGGCTGTTCTGTCCAACTTGATTATACAAAAACAACTGGAAAATGGGGGGTGGGGGGGTGGGGGTGAAACATTAAAATATGACTAGTTTAACCTGGGGATTTTCTCACAATTTCTCAACTCCATGCTAATCCATTCGAAAACATTGGTGTAGGGAGAAAACGGAATGATATGCCTCTGTGAGACTTGAGCCAGGAAGGGGTGAGGGGGGGGGGGGGCTGAACCTCTAATGAACATTTAATTATGTTAAATATATGGAGTCAATTCACATAAAGAGTGACTGTGCAAACCTTAGTATTTCGGTTAAAAACATGACAGATATTTTTTTATGGCATTAGAGTAACTATTTTTTGGTAACATTTTTATAAAATAACACTAAATGTGAAGCTGCACTCACCATGGGGGCAGCCAATATTAACATGACATAACAGGTGGTGGCTCTGCCTCCAGTGTAGTCTGACACTAGCCCAGCTATGATGCCCCCTGCAAAACATACACAACAAACAGAAGCACACACAGTTTTACATACTTTCAAAAGGTGTGGATAGGTGGATACAATGGTAACTTTAAAAAGTTACAATTGGTAAGACTTCAGAAATAAAACAAAATGTTTTGTCCCCTACAAATATGTTGTGTATGCTAATTATGCCCATTGACAGTTGTTCAGCAACACAGAAAACTTGCCAGTGTAATATACATTTCAAATTTTGGAGCGGCCCACTACTTTACAGCCAATTATGTTCCAGCACTCCTGTTCCAGCTAACCGCCTTCAGAGGGCCTTCATCCTTTGCTTATTTTGTGAAACCACAGTCAATCAAACTCGAGCTGAATGAAAGTGCAGATGTTCAGACAAGAATTGGGAGCGCAGTTTCTTTTGTTTTATAATATTACATATTGCAGTTTTAAAGAAGCAGGTTTTTTCCTGGGTCAAAATGGGTCTTCGGTGCTCCCCCCCCCAAAAAAAAAATGTATATATATATATTCTTTTTTTTCTTTTTTCTAATCGATGTTTTTATTCCCAAGTGTTTTGTAATATAATAATAAATAATAATAAATAATAATTTGTAATAAATGCTCTGTAATAATTGACGTAACAACTTATTGTAAATGGTAAGTAGCCTAGCCTATCGATTAAGGTAGGCCGTTCTGAAGCATGTATACTGCCTGCTTCATTTGATCTTGATAGGCTAAGCATTCTGTAGCTAATATTATCAATATACCCACTTTTTATTAATTAAAACTACTTCAGCATAATAATGCACCTAAAATACAAACCTGAGAAAGGGCAGCAATCGCTATCAAATCAACAGACATGTGCAATTTAGCTAGCAGGGGAAGAATACAAACAACGAAAATCATTTTAATTTGCAAGAACTATAGACTTATACAATAACAGGCTTAAGAACTGACAACATAAGTTATACGACTTACAGTTCTCAAGGACGCACACGCGCAATATCAACTGCGGTGTGAAGTCTGTGCTGATCTCCGACATGCACTCACTGCTGATATACGGACTACACTTATATGCAGCCTGATTTCTAATACCGTGGCGGCAGAAATGTAGCCTGGCTGCCAGCCCAACTTCTCACCGCCCCCCAAAAAATTTGGTCGGGAAGTTGGGTCTGGAGGGTCTCGTATTGGGGACCAACTACAGAAAACCAGAATCTGGGCGACCAATTAAATTGCCAGGGCGGGCTTTATACGATGATGGACAGATGATCAACAGTAACGTAATCACCCACGTCACAAAAGAGCGCTTAAGTTGAATTAGTTTTGAACAAACATGGCTACTGCTGGAGATCTGGGATGTTATGATTCTGCCATCGAGTCTGTTTTAGAAGACATCGACAGCGCATTAATTTTGAAAGAGGAACAGAGAGACGCAATCAAGGCATTTGTCGATGGAAAATATGTTTTTGCCGTCCTTCCTACAGGATTCGGTAAAAGTTTAATTTATCAGCTGGCCCCAATGGAGTTGTAATCCTAAACGGAGAACTTGTTCGTATATGCATTGCCCTTTATTGTTTCGCTCAAAAAGGTTGACCTTGTGAACAAGTACTCTCCCTACCCTTAAATTAATTTTACAACACCGGCAAAAATTGTTTGTATTCATTCTTCAAGCATACTTCAAGTCTGCTTGTAGTTTAGTTCTGTTGACAACAACTATGCGGTGCTTAACATACGTCACATACTCTGTTGCTCTGATTGGTTGTAGATCTATCCAATTGAGCGAAGAGGCATTTGTTTTCCAGGCTCGTTTGAAACACGCCCTGTAGTCAAAGCCCAACGGAGAGTTCTCAGACTCATATTCTGACTAGAATTATGAGTATGACAACGTCAGGCTAGCAGAAATGTAGCCATAGAGGAAACACTGCACTATATGTTATCATTCCAGGTTAAAAATACCAATGGAGGCTGCGTTTAAAATCGTAAATCAAACTTTTGTCAGCATTTTGAGTGGAAATGTAATTAGCATTTGTAGCCTACAGGTGTACTATTCGTGCACGTCGGGCTGGCCCTCGCAGCGGAACGACAGTTTAGTGGCCGCTCTGTCCATCCGCGCACCTCACAGTTGCGTATTGATCAGACAAGAACACACGCTTATCAACTTGATTATTATTGATCAAAACAGAACGAGTGTTCGGCTGTAGCCTACTTGAAACATACTTTTGTGAACATATTCGCTGACATGCATTGCACGCGTGATGAACACAGGTTTTTTTGCCTTTGGCGCTCGGGATTTGTCATTGGCGCTTGGGAAAACGGCTTTGGCGCGCGCCAAAATGTTCTCTATGTAGGAAAAACCCTGAGAAGAATGTTATGAAACACATGTCATTTCAACAGTATGTTGTTTGCAGAAGACAGTTATTTCTGTTTTCAGACAGCATTCAGCTGTTAATTGAGAGATTTCTGATGTAATTTCATAATGTCAACTTAGTTAATTTTATCACAAATGTCAGTCATATAAAATGGAAGATCTTACCCAAAATTCCTCCAGCATCAAATAGTGTTGACATGTCACCAGCTTTTTTGGAATCAAAATGGGCTTGAGAGAAAAATAGAACAGAAAAAGAAACGGTACATACACTAATAATTTCCGTGGATTGATGTGTCATGTAAATGTTGGACATACAGTAGACTGAGTAGCCATGCCCATGAGTCACTTACCAACATTAGCAATGTAGAGAGGCAGCCAGTACAGGAAAGTGTAGCTAACCAGCTTAGCAAACATCAGGCACAGAGAGAACTCAACCACACCCTATAGTGTAATTATAAGACAGAGGGTTATAGGGCTTAACTGTTGCTATTCTATTCCATTATGAGTAGCAACAAAGATACAAATCATGAAAATAACCAAATGAGAAATTATTGATTGTACTTTAAGGTGCAGTAGATAAATGTAGTACAATTAATTAATACTGTCATGTAAAAACGTCTGAGAACCTACTACACATGAGATGACACAGATACAGGTAACTTTTGATTTGAGACAGTTATGAAACTAGTATAATCTCACAGGTATCCTCAGTGCTCCACAGAAGCTGATAGCCTGTGTGTGTTCCTCCGGGGCCTCTGTGGTGGCAGAGCTCGATGAGGGGCTGCTGAAGATCTCCTCATTACTGGAAGTGTGCAAGCTGGGCTCATTCTCAGTGTTCTTCTGACATACAAAAGACTGCTGGTCAACGTTCATCCTAATTGGATAAGGCCTAATTTTTCAGCCAATTTGGTTGTGCTCTTGCGATAAACTTACATAGTGCTGAGGAGGACTGCAGTTGACATCTTCAGGGTCTGTGAAGGAGAAAAAACATTGACTCAAATCAATAATTTGTATTGAAAATGCGAATGAGCGGACTCTACAATTGTTTTCTTTCTGGATCTATATTTAAATGAGACCATTGGAAAAAATATATTTGGGTGACAGCATAACTGTTCAAGGTTATGTTATCAGGAGTCAAATAAATTACAACTTTCTTGGAGGCAACACAATGTGCTTCACAGAGGGGGGGGAAGCAAAAAAAACTGATCACCCATTTGGGAAAATATAGGAGAACTGTAAAATTATTCTCTGACCTTTTCTTTTTAGATAAAAAGGAGGTGATAGACACACGCTTCATCTCTCACTCTTCACATAGGGTTACAACAGTTTTATAGCAGCATGCGATCTGTCTACAACCAACCCATCACATTGAGCATGACAGTCACCTATAATCTTGTCATTTCATGGCAGTACTACATTTCAGAAGAACATTACGCAAAGCCATCCTGTTGACATGTCTTTAATAAATGAAAATATGACGTACTCTCTACCAGGAACAAGAAGCAGAGCACTCCTGTGGAAGCCATGATGATGCCAGGAACAATGAAGGACAAGCCCCAGGCCGAGGACACAAAGAGGCCGGCGATAATGGATCCAAGAATGTTGCCCACTGAGGTGTGGGAATTCCACACGCCCATGATTAAGCCCCGTCTTGTAGACACACACAAAACAGACAAATCGTCCAAAATACTAATTTCCGCTTTCTGGTGTGTATTGCTATGATATTTTTTCCCCTGTAATAACAGTGTTTTTCAATAAGGCATTGTGTTCTTATATTGCTGTTTGTCTGGGTGCTCATCCATTTGTTTGTTATTTGTGGCCATAAGGTAAAAAACGATCTGAAAATATGTTCTCTAATCATCGGGAAACTGGTGAATTTAGTAGAGTAAAAAACACATATCATACAGGGTGGGTATAGTAATTCTTCTGATGTTTAATCAATGTTTCATTCAATCATGCTATAGCTGAGAAAACACACACCCTTTTCATGTAAAACAATTTACTACAGGTGTGTGTATATTCTCACACACACACACATCTACCGGTGGTAAAATTATATTTGGCTTTTCTTATTACTGTATATTTTAAGGGTTTCTAAAGATTGTCAAGTTATTGTTTCTATTAGTTTCTATTTTGAATCTCCGCATGTGCAAAACCCTCACACCTAATCAAAGACGGCAACTTATCTCGTTTCACTTTCATATCATGTGACCGTGGGCCGGGTCCCAACTGAAACAATGTGCAACATGGAAAACATTTGGGTACTGATACTGTGGAGTCAGCAGAGCTGAGCCCAGTCTAGAGTAAGCATACAATGTAGGGATCTGGAACTGTCACACTCACTTCCCCTTTCCAAACCAGTTCCCAACACAGGCCACCACTGCAGGCCAGCCTGTCGTCTGCACCAGTCCATTCATGGCCTGTTAAGGATGCAGGGGAGAAGAGAGTCAGGGTGGGATAGTGAGAGATACTGTGTTTATTCCTTCACATATTGAGGAGGCCTACAAAAAAGAAAATATCAAATATATAGTTAGACCTGTCCAGTCACAACAGAGGAATGGAACAAATGAAGGGCTAGTGATAGAAGGAATGAGAAGAATGGAGGCAGGTCAGTAAGGTAGTCAACAATAGTACTCTCACATCCTTGAGAAAGCACATAATCCCTCCGGCGCCATCATGTGATTAAAGATGACCCATCATGTGATTTGTCTGCTTCAAGCTTCCATTTCTGTCTGCCTTTAAAACTCATTATATGACAGTGTCAACTCCGTTAATAGCTCATAACTGTGAATGAGTACAGGGTGTGCACATGATGACTATGTACACGATATGTTGAACTGAAGATTCTAACCAGATAACATGTAGAGATAAAACAGCCAGTGGATATGACTTGTGTCTGTCACTAAGAACACCTAATGCACCAACCAAAGAGGCTTGTGTGAACGAGAAACATGAGGGACAGGAAGCAAATGATGTAATTCCCATCCAATGACTGGCCTACCTGGACAAAGGCATAGTACCATATGGAGTGGATATTCCAGTAGAATCCCAGACCGAACAGAGAAGTAAAGAGGCCACTAAGGATCATCCCAGTGGATAGGTAGTACCGCAAGGACAGACGCTCTCCAAAAATCCCACTGTTGAAAAAAAGACAAGCTCAACTTAGATTTCTTGTGTTATGAACACCAAACATATATACACACATATATTCTTTCACTTTCCTTGTCCCTCTCTCACACACACGCACTTGTTTTAGTATTCCTATGAGGACTCTAAATGTAGTCTCAAAATAGTTTTTTCCCTAACTCTTAATGTAATTCTAATCCTAACACCCATTTTAACCCCAACCTCCCTTGAAATAGCTCATGAAGATGTGAGGTCCAAGAAAATGTCCTCAATAGTTACATTTGTCCTTAGTTTACTTCTATTCTTGTCCCCACAAACAAACCCACACACAAACAAATGAATATACACAAAGGTAGACATTTGCATACCTGAAAAACATGCCAACGGCATAAGCAATCAGAAATGAGTTGTCCAAAGCTCCAAAAAGTGTCTGGTAATTGTCCTTGTCTGAAGACAGAGAGGTACATATGGAGTTAGATTAGTTTCATGATTCAAACAAACAAACGCAACACGATTCAAACAAACGTAACACGATTCATACAAACATAACACAATTCAAACAAACAAACGTAACACGATTCAAACAAACTTAACACGATCCAAACAAACGTAACACGATTCACAAATGTATTTCGTGATTCACAAATGTAACACGATTCACAAATAAATGACCCTATTACATTCGTTTGCAACCTGACAACACAAGTTACAAATCCCTGCATTCGTTGGTGTGAATCCTTGCATTCGTTGGTGTGGATTTTTGGAACTTTCCTGACGCGCTTAGATTCACAAATGCATTTTTTCTAAAAGATATCCTCTGCAGCCTATCAGATGTCTTCAATTTTTGCCAATCACCGGAGAATGTCTAATATGGGTAGACGGACTCTGCGTTAGCCTAGGAAACACAGAAAATGACTAAACATGAATCCTGCCATTCTCAACAATATTCAATCACGTATGATCATCGGTTTAATAAGATTAACAAGCAACATTTCACCTACATGCTACCAGACGACATTGCTCGTGATCTGAAGGAGACGATGTCCGTCATTATGGCAGGTTGTTGAAGTCCACATAGACACGTTAATGTGATTGGCTAAAATTGGAAGAGATGATCTGATAGGCTGCAGAGGATATTTTTTCGAAAAAATGCATCTAAGAGCCTCAGGAAAGTTCCAAAAATCCACACCAACGAATGCAGGGATTCAAACCAACGAATGCAGGGATTTGTAACTTGTGTTTGTCAGGTTGCAAACGAATGTAATAGGGTCATTTATTTGTGAATCGCGTTACATTTGTGAATCACGAAATACATTTGTGAATCGTGTTACGTTTGTTTGAATCGTGTTACGTTTGTTTGTTTGTTTGAATTATGAAACTAATCTAACTCCATAGGTACAAGACACATTAATAACATTTTCCACAAAATGTCTGATAAATCTTAAAACAAAGGTTTAATCCAAGGTTAGTCCTCAATTGTGCAAACTATAGTATCAGTACGGTTTTTTAAAAAACAACAACAAAAAAGGAACCCACCAAAGGGTACCCAATCACACCAATTGGCATTGTCGGTGATGTTGAGATTTGCTGGGCGAATGACTGTCGAACAGTTTCTGTGCAACTCACTCTGTTGATGGTCAACAACCCCAAAAAACGACACATTTAGTTAGCCATCAGTCCAAACAATTGTTATATCATAAACACTATGTATCACAAAGAGGATTCAACAATTGCCATTAAAGACATATCAATAAAATTACTAAGTTGGTCATCTTAGGACAGTGTGGGTTATGATGTAGTCATGTGGGTTTGTTGAGAAGGTATACCTTGACGATGCTGATAGGTTTGCGGGAAAGATGATAACTGGTGTAAAAGATGAAAGTGAGAAAGAGGGTGTAGTATCTGTAACTTGAGAGTGAGAAAGACGTATTAATTATAGGTTGAGAGAAAGATTACAAGACTACAGAGATTGTTTAATTGATTTTAATGGAACCTAAAGCATATATACTTCATAGCCTCTGGCTCATGTGGAGAAAGCCGCACCGACACTAGACCACTATCAGAGATATTTATTATTTCTGCTGCCTTAGACCCAAATCAAGTTAGACAGTTTACACCTCGTCCACAGGGCAGTCCTTGTATTTTCCGAGTTGCGTTTTTGGAGTGTAAATTCAGGTTTTTACCACCGAGTCTCATATACAATTAACGCATACAGCTTTGGAGTTGAGCAATCTTCGATTGCGAGTACCAACTCATTACTTTCCATATAACTCCTAAAATGTCTAAGAAACCATGATATGTATTGGTGGGGGAACTCTGTATGGATCAAGACTGAAGTCTAAGATACAATATCCCTGAAATGTTACAAAAATCTATCATTGAATGTATATACATTGAGATTCACTGGCTTCTTCCGCCACCAACTCGGTTTCAGTATGGGTATTAATAGTAGCTAACCTTCTTGTAAGGCCTACTACTTGGCCTACATGTAGATAAGGTAATTCAATTCGTTTGACCAACATAACAGCACAAGATTGATTAGGAGTGGAAACTTACCAACTATCTCTCGAGAAGGACGTGACAAGGCGAATAGCTGGGGCCAAGGACGAACTCATCTTCGGTGGTCTTTTAAAACTTGATAAAAACTTTTACGCAAACATACCTTCAAAACATTTATATTGCTACATGTAGGCTATCTATTCATTTGCTATAATTCAGGATAAACCGCCATATTTAAAATCTTAAAACAAAACTCGCTAAAAAAGTGAATTTTAATCACCAACGAGACCCAAATAATCAACTTGGGTAACAGCTGTAACAAATATTAGCAAAATTTGGTAAAGTATAATGTTATTTTTTCTCTTTAAAAAGTTATTGATAAAACCTTAGAAATAGTGTTATTTCGATCAAAACTGCTTCAGTCCCTTTGCTATTCCAACTACTCCCTGATGAGGGAGGATATCAGCGAACGATGCATTTCCATAGATTTCCATGCTTGATTAGGTCCAGTGGTGATCGCGTTTTAAAGGCAGTTGCTATAAATAGTCAATGCATCGTTTTACCGAGTCACATGTACTGTAGTGCCCATGCTCATGATTGGAATAAATATACATTTAAACGCCGCCATTCCCTAATGTTTTCCAACCTCAACAATCTGCGCCGAACCTCCCTAGAACTGTATGGACATGTGACTTTCACGTGACGTCAGGGACGTGACTGATTAACTCGACAACTACTGGACCTGCACGTAAAGCAACACACGTAGGCTACCTATTGAAATTGCATTATAACTACCGAATAAGGTATTGAAACATGTTCCAAGCAAAGTTTTCTGTACATCTTTATGGTGTGTTTATACTAGCTGAGTATGGTTCACTGAAACATTTGAGGGAAATTAATCTCACATTCACATGCCTTTGAAATAATATATTTCCAAGATGGATGCTTTTATTCTCTTTTATAGTAATTCATTTGAAGTTGTTTGGACAGAAACGGTTTTACCCACAATCCAACAAACCAATGGGAAACATGAGTAATAAAATGGCAAGAATAGACAGTGGTCTGGACTATTAACCATTTCCCCATTTTTACACCTGACACATTTATTTTTCCAATGGAGCATGTCAGAGCGCAATCTATGTTATATAAATCTTGCATTTTGAATTCATATCCTTCAAATCAAACTACACAAAATGCACTGAAGGGGACAAAGGAAAGAAAAACCTTTGAAAAAGTGAGGATCAATTAAAACTTTAATCAACCATGTACCTGTGAAGTGTAATAATAACAAATATTTAGTATTTTCTGGCAACAATGTCAATCTTAATCATCAAATTTATTTTTATGCATTTAGTGCAATTATAAATATGCACTGATGATGCTTGTGTGCTCCAACTCAAACAGAAGTTGTTGTACTGCCCAAAACATTTTTTTTTACTTAACTTGCAATAATAATTATGTATTTTTATATAGCGCTTTTGTAAATACTCAAAGACACTTGTCTTTTTCTGTCTTTTGAAAGAGCACAAATAGCAGAGACAACATTTTTAAGTGTACAATATTCATCAACATGCTGTGATTTTACACAAACGATGAGTGACCTGAGCATGAAATGCAAGATAAAAAGGATGCCCCTACAAAACAGAATAAAATAGTATGATTAAATCACACAGCAAGAATAACATCCCTCTACAAACATTAATGGTACACTTAAGGTCATTATTAATTTGAGGAACATAAAACTAAACAAAAAAGGATTTATAAACGTCTGCTTTGGGGTTCTGGTGGGATGACTTTCTATTGTTTTCTGCTCACTTCCTGGGGGAGAGCACATGTATGGAGGCAATCCTGCGAGCTGAACCCTTGTGATGAAGGATATTTGTCCCCTCTTTTAGATCACAGCTCCACAAGGCGGACTGGAGAGCCTGGACATAGGCTAGACCACAAACACACAAAATCACCATCCCCCCTCCTTTCAAACCCACAATCAACAATTAGTTTTTACTGGGATTTTTCTAGACTAAAACTTTTGGATAGGCTTGGGTTAACTGGTGGAGCACTATTCTAAGAAAATCATCTATGCATGTTTGCATGAAGTTCAGGTCATTCTAAAGGTCAGTAAGCTTGCCATAGTCATGTTAATGAACTCTGAGGGTGTGCTACAAAATATGTTTTAACATTGAAGCGTGACAAACCACAGGGTGAAATGAACACGTAAACTTGACTGCATGTTGAAACAACATGGGGCAATAGTCTGAATGGGATCTGAAAAGCAATATTTGCAGAGTTTGTACCTTTCGGGTTGTTGTAGAATACACAGTTGTTGGCACAGGTGTCAGGGTGGGAGTCCCAGAAGCTGTCTCCACACCAACACAGATGGGGGAGCTCTACTTTTTCCTGGACAATCCTCTCCTTCATCTGGGCTTGCAGAGCCTCAATGTACCTATCAAACCACACAAAAACAACAAAAACATTTACACAGTGGGACGGGGACACTCACATTTATATGTTTGTATGCATGCATGCGAACGGATCGCGTGTTGTTCAAACCAAACCACAGGCTCTGATCTTAGCAATTATTTTGTAACCATAACTGATTGTGTAAGATTTACAAGTAATCACAGACGAGTTGGACATTTAGTATTTCTAGTAATCAGGGCCGGTCCTAGGCATAGGCGACATAGGCCAAGAGTGTAGGGCTGCAGCCTCCCGCCTCATGCCCTCCCGTCTCATGCTTCTACTTTTCAAAATAAAAGCTTGTCTGGTCCGCTATTTCTCCTTCCTACTTTGGTGTACATGTTTTTTTTTTTGCTAGACTACAAACTAAAAATCCATTCAACGGCTGCAGCCTGGGAGGCCCAGTTCAGTTTAGGCGTCACAACGACGGTTGAGGTTAGGATTAGTTTAAGGCCAGGAGTCGTAGCAAAGGTCGAGGTTAAGGTTAGGCACAACCACGACGGTTGGGGGACAATGATGGTCGGCACAGCACACCGTGCATTTTGTCACCTGCGGTGTGTTCTTTTTTTTAAAGACACTGATGTGTACCTTAAGTAAAATCACAAAAAGAAACCATCAAAGTCTGCAACCATTAATTGCTCAAGGTAACATTAGCTAATATTCGATAACAAATGTCAACATAAAACGCTGATGCAGTTTTAAAATGAAGGTCATCGCAGGTTTCATCAAATATACGTTAACATTAGCGACGGAACAATAACATCCAGAAATCAGCAAACTATATGGATAAAATAAATTCAATTTCAAGTTTTTTTAATTTATTGCAACAAACGTGCTCACGAACGTACCTTTAACTCCATCCGTAAAATACTTTAGTATTTACGATTTAGTATTTTTGACCCTCTGAATTTACCGTTGGACAGCTTGGGCATGACACAGGAGGGCATGAGACGGGAGGGCATGAGACGGGAGGCTGCAGGCTGCAGCCATACCCATCTCACATAGGCAGCCGCCTAGGGCGGCATTAAGAGGGGGGCAGCAAATTCCGAAGTTCATCCATTAATTAACCGTCCCGCACCACCAGCAGATGGCGCCAAGTCACATATCCGTGTTGAGGTTGGGGGGCGGCACCCCGATTTGCGGCCCTGAGCGGGAGGGGGAACCTCGATTTGCACCTCGACTAGCAGTGGCGGTCCGTCTGAACACCGAATGTGCATCTCGCCTAGGGTGCCGAATGTGCATCTCGCCTAGGGCGCCGAATGTGCAAGGACCGGCACTGCTAGCAATATAGACATTAATTATTCAGTAATTAACTGTAACACTGTTGACCAGAACAAGATGGTGTAAAGATACAAATCCTGTGTTCATAACTTTGTGTTACTGCTACAATTCGACTTTCCTGAAAAGTGCAAGTGGATGTAATGGTAAAAGAGCTTAGAAAGCTACCTGGTGGACTCTCTGGTTTTCCTTGCCCTCTCTCGTCTCTGCTTGGCTTCTGCCCTCTCCTCTTCATCCAGCCTCAGACGCTGCAGGATCAGAAACTCCCTCTTGGACATTTCTAATCGGTCATCTTTCAGCTGCCGCATCTTCTCAATTTTCTGCTCTTCTTCAAGTCTTATCTGTTCTTTTTCTGCTTTGATCCTATTGTGGAAGACATTGTATTTTCACGTGCAATGTGTTGCATAATTTATACAACATAAATACCTATGCATTTCACATAATCATTTCATCTTGATAAATCCATGTTGAGCACTGAAGTGCAGTACATGCTTTGAAATGCCATAAAACACATTTTCAAGAATAAGAAATAGACAGAAGAAAAGGTTAGAGATCTGCCAGAATTTAAGGAGACAGGAAACCAAGAATATGTGGCTGTGTTTCTGCACCTGGCAATTCTCTTCAGGTGTTTCCTGTGTCGCTGGTGCTCCTTCACCTGCTCTCTTTCATTGTCCATAAAGAGGCGCCGATACATCAGAAACTGAGACTGACGCTACGAGGCATGACCATGAAAATGTGTCAGTGCCAGGATTCAAATCAAATTGGGAGACATTTAAATAACATATGACCATGATCACAAAAAATGTGATGAAAATGTTGGTGAATTGTACCGTTAACTATGTATTATCTGGATGCAACTGGGTTGTCTTTATCACCTCTGTTGACAAATATAAGGCACTATAACATCTTACTGTGCAACATAGAGTTCCAATTGGAACAGGGGGTTGGGGGTAGAGCTGTAATTTAATATATTTTGTCATTAATACTAGAGGTAATCAGACCTGTTGCTAGGACAATTGAAAAAATGTAACCCGAAAACCTGACACAACTTGGTCCATACTTTTCTTATGTTAGGTACTACCAAGAAAGCAAAGACTTTAGGATTACCTGTCTTTTTAGTTCCTCCTGGTCGTCTTGTGGCCAGAGAACCTGTGTTGCCCTGTAATCTGTGCTGAACCCAAGGTTAGTACCGGATGGGTAGGGCTCTTTCAACAGCCTCTCACACACCTGTAAAGACAAAAACTACCAACATAAACACTTGTATAGAGCGGCAAGCAGGGAGGCTATTGTCCTGCTTAGTCTTTATGTTAGTGTTGTTTATGTTAGCAATTGTCTTTTGTCGCGAAGCGGCGAAGCCACCTAGAGGGTTTCTACTTATTATTATTATTATTAGGGGCCAAGCAGCGAAGCTGACCAATTTTCAAAAATGAAGTAACTGTCAATTTCCGGTTATATAGATTTTCCGCTATTTCCGGTTTTATCAAAAACCTTTGAAAGCCTACTCCTCCTACAAAGTTTGTCAAATCTTCTTCAAAATTATCAGAGATGATCTTCAGACCTAGCCTCACAAAAGTTATTGAAGGATATTTGATTTTCAAAACCGTTTGTCCGGTACAGCCAATCAAATTCTGCAGAAAAGCCGCCAAACAGGAAGTGAAGTCATATCTCAGCAGTTCTTTAAGGCAGTGACACCAAATTTGGTATGCCTACTCGGAACCTTATTCTGAGTATGTCTTTCAAAAATGGTGTAATTTGAGTAAAAGGGGGCGTGGCCGGAAGCATTAACGTGTTTTGGCTAATAACTGTTGAAGTGTTTACCTTAATAAAGTCATTTCTTTGTCTGTTGATGTCTTGTGAGATATCAAGCTTGACCATCGATAATATTTCATAACAACCGAATTGACGCGGCCACCATTTTGGATTTCATGGAAAAGTGTAAAAACCTTTTACACGCCCCAAATTTTGTCCAATGTGTACAAAATTTGGCACAGATGATCTTCAGACCAAGCTTCACAAAGGCGTCAGATGGATTTTCCATTTTCAAAACCGTTTGTTCGGTAGAGACGATCAAAGGCGGCGGCGAAGCCGCAAAAGACACGTGAGAGCGTAACTCAGCAACCATTTGTGCGATTGTCACCAAACTTTGGTTCCATCGTTCCAACGAGGAGCAGAGGAGGCCTGTGGTGTTATACCAGAAAAAAAACACTTTGAACACTCACTACTTTGGAACGCAAACAGATATTTCAACCAAACTTGGCGTGTTGCATGAGTGCAACAGGTTGTTGTGACTTAATTGTTGCGCAAGTGCTATGGCGGCCATGTCCTGCTCTGGACTGCTTGGCCCCTCCATTGCTGCTTGCAGCTATATTTATTATTATTAGGGGCCAAGCAGCGAAGCTGCGAGGCACCTATTGTTATTGTTAGTATTATTATTATTATTATTATTAGGGGCCAAGCAGCGAAGCTGCGTGGCACCTATTGTTATTGTTAGTATTATTATTATTATTCTTAGGACTGGGTGTCTATGGCAGCCCCCATAAGCCCTTGTCGAAAGTTGTGAAATTTGGCACACTCATTGGGGACAGTCCCCTGGTCCAATTCACAAAGTTTCATTTCCCATACTTGGGCACTCTAGCGCCACCAACGGGTCAAAGTTGGACTTGTGTTTACACACGCAACTTTTGAACCGTATGACCGATTAACAAAAATGAGGTACCATTGGATTCCCTGGATCAAGCCGAGCTCAATGCACACCATGGCGTCAATTTCCGGTTATATAGATTTTCCGCTATTTCCGGTTTTATCAAAAACCTCTGAAAGCCTACTCCTCCTACAATTTTTGTCAAATCTTCTTCAAAATGACCAGATATGCTCTTCAGACCAAGCCGCACAAAAGTTATGGTAGAGCATTTTGATCCCCACAACCGTTTGTCCGTGAGAGCCAATCAAAATCAGCAGAATAGACACCAAACAGGAAGTGAAGTCATATCTCAGCAGTTGTTTGAGGCAGTGACACCAAATTTGATATGCCTACTCGGAACCTTATTCTGAGTATGTCCTCCAAAGATTGTGTCATGTGACTAAAAGGGGGCGTGGCGGGAAGCATAGACGTGTTTTGGTTAATAACTGTTGAAGTGTTTACCTTAATAAAGTAATTTCTTTGTCTGTTGGTGTCTTGTGAGATATTATGCTTGACCATCGATAATATTTCATAACAACCGAATTGACGCGGCCGCCATTTTGGATTTCATGGAAAAAGGTAAAAACCTTTCACACGCCCCAAATGTTGTCCAATGTTTACTAAATTTGGCACAGATGATCTTCAGACCAAGCTTCACAAAGGTGTCATGCGGATTTTCCATTTTCCAAACCGTTTGTTCGGTAGAGACGATCAAAGGCGGCGGCGAAGCCGCAAAAGACACGTGAGAGCGTAACTCAGCAACCATTTGTGCAATTGTCACCAAACTTGGGTTCCATCGTTCCCTCGAGGAGCAGAGGAGGCCTGTGGTGTTATACCAGAAAAAAAAACACTTTGAACACTCAGTTCTTTGGAACGCAAACAGATATTTCAACCAAACTTGGTGTGTTGCATGAGTGCAACAGGTTTTTATGGCTTAATTGTTGCACAAGTGCTATGGAGGCCATGTCCTGCTTTGGACTGCTTGGCCCCTCCATTGCTGCTTGCAGCTATATTTATTATTCTTCTTCTTAGGACTGGGTGTCTATGGCAGCCCCCATAAGCGCTTGGTCAAAAGTTGTGAAATTTGGCACACTCATTGGGGACAGTCCCCTGGTCCAATTCACAAAGTTTCATGTCCCATACTTGGGCACTCTAGCGCCACCAACGGGTCAAAGTTGGACTTGTGTTTACAAACGCAACTTTTGAACCGTATGACCCATTTTCAAAAATGAGGTACCATTGAATTCCCTGGATCAAGCCGAGTTCAATGCACACCATGGCGTCAATTTCCGGTTATATAGATTTTCCGCTATTTCCGGTTTTATCAAAAACCTCTGAAAGCCTACTCCTCCTACAATTTTTGTCAAATCTTCTTCAAAATTACCAGATATGCTCTTCAGACCAAGCCGCACAAAAGTTATGGTAGAGAATTTTGATCCCCACAACCGTTTGTCCGTGAGAGCCAATCAAAATCATCAGAATAGCCACCAAACAGGAAGTGAAGTCTTATCTCAGCAGTTCTTTGAGGCAGTGACACCAAATTTGATATGCCTACTCGGAACCTTATTCTGAGTATGTCCTCCAAAAATGGTGTCATGTGACTAAAAGGGGGCGTGGCCGGAAGCATAAACGTGTTTTGGCTAATAACTGTTGGAAGTGTTTACCTTAATAAAGTAATTTCTTTGTCTGTTGATGTCTTGTGAGATATTATGCTTGACCATCGATAATATTTCATAACAACCGAATTGACGCGGCCGCCATTTTGGATTTCATGGAAAAAGGTAAAAACCTTTCACACGCCCCAAATGTTGTCCAATGTTTACTAAATTTGGCACAGATGATCTTCAGACCAAGCTTCACAAAGGTGTCATGCGGATTTTCCATTTTCCAAACCGTTTGTTCGGTAGAGACGATCAAAGGCGGCGGCGAAGCCGGAAAAGACACGTGAGAGCGTAACTCAGCAACCATTTGTGCGATTGTCACCAAACTTGGGTTCCATCGTTCCCACGAGGAGCAGAGGAGGCCTGCGGTGTTATACCAGAAAAAAACACTGTAAACAATCACTACTTTGGAACGCAAACAGATATTTCAACCAAACTTGGCGTGTTGCATGAGTGCAACAGGTTGTTGTGACTTAATTGTTGCGCAAGTGCTATGGAGGCCTTGTCCTGCTCTGGACTGCTTGGCCCCTCCATTGCTGCTTGCAGCTATATTTATTATTATTATTCTTAGGACTGGGTGTCTATGGCAGTCCCCATAAGCGCTTGGTCGAAAGTTATGAAATTTGGCACACTCATTGGGGACAGTCCCTTGGTCCAATTCACAAAGTTTCATTTCCCATACTTGGGCACTCTAGCGCCACCAACTGGTCAAAGTTGGACTTGTGTTTACACACGTAACTTTTGAACCGTATGACCGATTTTCAAAAATGAGGTACCGTTGGATTCCCTGGATCGAGACGAGTTCAACACACCCTATGACGTCAATTTCTGGTTATATAGATTTTCCGCCATTTCCGGTTTTATCAAAAATCTTTGAAAGCCTACTCCTCCTACAATTTTTTCCCAATCTTGGCACAAGAATTGGGAAAAAAAAACAGAATTGGCACAGATCATCGTCAGACCAACCCTCACAGAAGTTATCAAAGGATATTTGATTTTCAAAACTGTTTGTCCGGTACAGCCAATCAAAATCGGTAACAAAGCAACCAAACAAGAAGTTGAATCATTTCTCAGCTAATCTTTGAGAAATCAACACCAAACTTGGTATGCTGACTCGGAACCCTCTTGTGATGCTGTCCAATTAATTTGGTGTCATATCATTACTGGGTGTGGCCGCAGGAGGCAAAAATGTGTTTTGGCCAATAACTGTTGATTTGTTTGCCTTTATTAACTGATTCCTTTGTCTCATAATGTCTTGGGACGTCCCTTGTGTGACCCATCATCATTTGTGATAATAGCCGAATTGATGCGGCCGCCATTTTGAATTCATTGAAAAACGTTTTTTCTGTAGTCCTCCTACACATATTGTCCAAATTTGGCAGAGATTATATCTTCAGACCAAGCCTCACAAAGGCCATCAAATTATTTTATTTTTTTCAGCACCGTTTGCCCGGTACAACCAATCAAAATGTGCCATTAAGCCAGCAAACAGGAAGTTGGGTCGTATCTCAGCAAATGTTTGATGGATTAACACCTAACTTGCTGCATGCACTCGCAACCCTGTTCTAAGGATTTCTTAAGTGTTTTATGGGTCATTTGACTGCTTGGCCACCTCATTGCTGCTTGCAGCTATATTTATTGGTGGCCAAGCCGCGAAGCGGCGAAGCCACCTGAGGGTTTCTACTTATTATTATTATTGGTGGCCAAGCCGCGAAGCGGCGAAGCCACCTTAAGTGTTTCTACGTATTCTTATTCTTATTCTTATTATTACACATCTTCTTCTGCCATGGGAGTCTATGGCAGCCCCCTAGAACCAATTGGTCAGAAGTTGTGAATTTTGGCACACTATTTGGGACCAGTCCCCTCATCAATTTCACCAAGTTTCATGTCTCCCATTCCAACCATCTAGCGCCACCAATGGGTCAAAGTTGAAGGTGTGTTTACACATGTTACTTTTGAACCATATGCCCCATTGTCCAAAATGAGGTATCGTTGGATTCCCTGGATCAAGACGAGTTCAACGCACTCTATGACATCATACCCAGTTCTATAGATTCTCCGCCATTTTGAATGTAAAGGAAAAGCGTTTTTTCGCTACTCCTCCTACAATTCTTGTCGAATCTTCTTCAAAATTGCCACAGATGATCTTCAGACCAAGCCTCACAAAAATTATCCCCTGGAGCTTTGATTTTCGCAACCGTTTGTTATATACAGCCACATCAAATTGATGTGGCTGAATTGATGTGGCCGCCATTTTGAATATAACGTTTTTTCGCTACCTCTCCTATAAGGTTTGTCCAATCTTCACCAAATTTGGCACAGATCATCTTCAGACCAAGCCACACAAAAGAAATCACATGTTTTTTAGACTTTCTACACTCGACTGGAACAGCCAATCAAAGTCATCAGCCAATCAAAATCGTCAACCAAGCCACCATAAAAGAAGTGAGGTCATATCTCAGCACCTCTTTACTGCATTGACAACAAATTTGGTATAGGGACGAGGGACCCTGTTCTAAAGAAGTCCAAAATAGGTCATGCCATTTCACCTCTAGGTGGCGCTGCAATAGGCAAACATTTTCAGACCAAGCCTCACAAAAGACATCACATGGCGTTTTGATTTCTGCAACCGTTTGTTAGTTACAGCCAATCAAATTGAGCAACTGATCCGGAAAAAGGAAGTGAGGTAATATCTTAGCCAAGCTTTGATGCATTGACTCCAAACTTGGTGTATGGACTCAAGGCCCTCTTATTAAGAGGTTTGAGACAGGTAGTGTCATTTGACCTCTAGGGGGCATTACAATAGGTAGGATTGTGTTTTGACCAATAACTGTTGATTTGTTTGGCGTATTTAAGCAATTCCTATGTCTCGTGATATCTTAGGAGATCCCGCGTCTGATGCATGTTAACGCGTGATACCAGACGAATTGATGAGGCCGCCATTTTGAATGAATGAATAAAACTTTTTTCCTTACTCCTACACAATGTATCCAATATTCACCAGATTTGGCACAGATTATCTTCAGACCACAATCACCTTGCCATGTAAAAATGACTGAATTACAGCTGTTTAAACTCGGGCCAAATCTGACCATGCGTGCCACAGGAGAAACGGCTTCCTTTTTGTATTCAGTAACTGTACACAGCAATTCCCAGTGCTGATAATGGCTCACTGGGATAGACTGGCTCCGTTGAAGTGCAAGGTCGTAGGTTCGAATCCAGGCAAAGTCTCAGGCATGTCATGATACTGGTTTATCTGTTTAGTGAAGCCAGGTATGTGACAGTAGCTGTCGAGCAGTATAATCATAATGGCCACGATAATGTTTCATTCTCAGGGGATTTATACTCATGAAGAATCCGATTTATTGTGCTTTGTAGATATAGTGAATCTACATCTAGCCAGTGCATCGGATTTCTTGCATCATAACTTCTGAACAGATTTGTCATAAATCACAAGATTGGTCTCTTCTGATTCTACGTGGCATACCAAGTCGAAATATATCACATTGTCCCATGTCCACCATTTTGGGTGTCGGCCATTTGGAATTTTCATAAAAACATACTTTTTTGAACTCCTCGTTTGCCGTTGCTCCTATTTTCATGGACATGTAATCAAATCATTTTCAGACCACAATCACATTGACATATCAAAATATGACTGAATTACAGCTGTTTAAACTTGGGACAAATCTGACAACGCTTCCCACAGGAAAAATTCTTTATATTTTTACGCAGTCACTGAAATCTGATTTCCGGCACTGAGAATAGCTCACTAGGATAAATTGGTGTCCTGGCAACGTCAGAGGTTCAAATCCAACCAAAGCTGACAAGCTTGTCATGTCTCTGATTCTCTGTTTAGCGAGACTATAAGCCACTGCAAAGAAAGCCAGGTAAATCGCAGTCACTAGATGTCGAAAGTTTCTTCTGGGTCATCTGACCTGCTTGGCCACCACATTGCTGCTTGCAGCTATATTTATTATTATTACACATCTTCTTCTGCCATGGGAGTCTATGGCAGCCCCTAGAACCACATTGTCAGAAAATGTGAAATTTGGCACACTCTTTGAGACCAGTCCCCTCATCAATTTCACCAAGTTTCAAGTCTCCCATTCCAACCATCTAGCGCCACCAATGGGTCAAAGTTGAAGGTGTGTTTACACATGTTACTTTTGAACCATATGCCCCATTGTCCAAAATGAGGTATCGTTGATTTCCCTGGATCAAGACGAGTTCAACGCACTCCATGACATCATACCCTGTTCTATAGATTCTCCGAAATTTTGAATGTAAAGGAAAAGCTACTCCTCCTACAATTCTTGTCGAATCTTCTTCAAAATTGCCACAGATGATCTTCAGACCAAGCCTCACAAAAATCATCCCCTGGAGCTTTGATTTTCGCAACCGTTTGTTAGTCAAATTGATGTGGCTGAATTGATGTGGCCGCCATTTCGAATATAACGTTTTTTTGCTACCTCTCCTATAAGGTGTGTCCAATCTTCACCAAATTTGGCACAGATCATCTTCAGACCAAGCCACACAAAAGACATCACATGTTTTTTTGATTATCTAAACCTTTTGACTGGAACAGCCAAACAAAGTCGTCAACCAAGCCACCATAAAAGAAGTGAGGTCATATCTATCATTGACACCAAATTTGGTATAGGGACTAGGGACACTGTTCTAAAGAGGTCCAAAATAGGTCATGCCATTTCACCTCTAGGTGGCTCTGCAACAAGCAAAAATCAAGCCTCACAAACGCTTTCACATGGTTTTTGATTTTCAAAACTGTTTTTCCGGTAAAGCTGATCAAAGTCGGCTATGAAGCTGCCAAAACAGGAAGTGAGATCATATCTCAGGAAATATGTGCTGAATTGACATCAAACTTGGTACAGGTGTTCGGGACCCTGTTCCAAAGAGGTCCACAAAAGGTTGTGTCATCTAACCGCTAGGGGGCGATCCCATGTCTGACACATGTTAAATAGTGATACCAGCTGAATTGATGTGGACTCCATTCTGAATGAATGAATTAAACGTTTTTGGTGAATATCAAAAATTCACCTAATTTGGCACAGATTATCTTCAGACCACAATCACTGTGACATGTCAAAATATAACTGAATTACAGCTGTTTAAACTTGGGCCAAATCTGACCACGCTTGCCACAGGAAAAACTGCTAATATTTTTACCCAGTAACTGAAATCTGTGATTTCAAGCACTGAGAATAGCTCACTAGGAGAAATTGGTGTCCTGGAAACGTCAACGTCAGAGGTTCGAATCCAGCCAAAGTTGACAAGCTTTTCATGTCTCTGATTCTCTGTTTAGCGAGACTGTAAGCCACTGCTTACAGTGGAAGCCAGGTACGCCGCAGTCACTAGATGTCGAAAGTTTCTTCTGGGTCATCTGACCTGCTTGGCCACCACATTGCTGCTTGCAGCTATATTGTTAGCATTGTCTCTATGTTAAACACAGATGTAGCATTTAATTTGAGTACATCGACTCACTCACAACTCACTGCCTAGAATAATTATTTAATGAAAATGTTTTAAACATGACCATTGTTTCAGGACATTATGGAAACAGTGAAATTAAAATAGGGACAACATTTGGATGAAGTGAGTGCAATTAATAGATTACCGGATTACTGTCAAAGGTGACCGTTTTGTTTACTTGGCCCTCGCAGGGATCAACGTTCTGTTGGAAAAGAGGGCAGTCATGCTGCCCAGTCAGAGGAATATCTTCATCTTCTCCCTCCCCTTCCTCTTCTTGTTCCTTTTCCTCCTTTTCTTCCCCTGCCTCTCTCATGAAACTGGAAAAAGGCTTCTGTCCATTGAGAAGGAAAATATGAGAATTCAGCCTACAACAAGGGGAGAGTCTCAATTTAAACTTGAAATGTTGTTTGAAATGACGATGCTGCGGCTCACTCACATCTCTGGTCGGAGAGACTTTCCACAGTCCTCCTGGAAGCTCTGACATCACTTCCCCATCACTGACTGTCTGACAGGCGGCCAGTCTGTGTCTCACTTTTCTCATGACATGACTCAGCTTAAAATAAATTTCATGAGACAGACAGACCCAACAGTTAGTAAGCATTTAGTATGTTTTCCATTTGAGGCAGGCTATGTAGTCCAGGGGTACACAATTGGCCGAACTCGGTCCGTCAAGGTTATATCCGGCCCTAGATACATTTCTCAGATTTTTTTTTAAAATTAAATACTGATGAAGCAACCGTTACTTCAATGAACACATACTGCGCTGGCTTGGCGCAGCTGGGAAAGTCCCAAACAGGCGTTATTTAAATCACCTCACGAAAATCAGCGCTAAAGTTACAATGCATGTTAAAAGAGAGACAGTAAGAGAAGTAAAAGCTGAAGCGAGAGAAGTTGTACAATGGCATGTTCAAAAGTCAATACAGATCTCACACGCCACACCTTTTATTTGTCACGCAGTTAGGGATCACTTGTCCCGCTATATAAAATTGTGGGAGTCAGGTGGCTGAGCGGTTAGGGAATTGGGCTAGTAATCAGAAGGTTGCTAATTCAATTCCCAGCCGTGCCAAATGACGTTGTGTCCTTGGGCAAGCAACTTGACTTCACCCCACTTGCCTCGGGGAATGTCCCTTTACTTACTGTAAGTCGCTCTGGATAAGAGCGTCTGCTAAATGACTAAATGTAAATTGTTCTCACCACCTGATTTTTGCGCAGATCTGCTAGTTGTGTGCCGTACTCTCTCTCGCTGTACTCGCGGCGGCTTGCTTCGACCCAACATGAGTTGGGACTACAGATAGCCAACTCCCCATGAGGGTAAGAAGGAAAACATTTTTTTCTGGGGGTGAAGCATTGGGCTGCATCACTTGATTGTTGCAGAACTCTGCCCTCTCGCTCCACCTTGAAGAACAAACAATAAAGTGCCTTTGTTAAGTTTGGTCACGCTTGTGTTGTTAAGCTATGGATGCACACAGTTAAACTCTTTGGTTGTTGAACAAAAAAACATACAACAAATGACTTGTTATATGATTTTTGTATATTATTAAGTGATTAGTCATCCTAGAACAGCCCAAAAGTAGTTACCGATTCGCATGACTTCTGCAATTGCCTCCTCTTGAGGATTTGTGCTTGTTGTGCCACACGGCGACGCACTTCGTCCTGAAACCGTTGCAGATTTTGTTCTTTTTGCCGCAGTACTTCTACCTGTAGCGCTTCAGTTAAAATTGCACGGACCTTGAAAAAATATTTTTAAAAGTGCATTACTAGTTGGTAATTATTCGTGTGAAATGGTTAACTGAATTTATTACATGTTCGCATACAAACTAGATGAAAGCGTTCGATCCAAGCACTTACAGCTGGATGGTTGTGGTCTGGGCTTGTATTATCGTGTCCACTTTCCACCCATGCACCGACAGGCATGACAGCCTGGTTTCTTTCGGCCAACACTTTATTTCTATCCCCATGTTTGCATGGAGCATTCCTTACACTAACCGATACTGTAGCGGGGTTCTTTACTGAAAGATAAAGACTCATTTTGGTGGACAACAAAAGTATTTGCTACTACTGTACATTACCAGAGAATGTCTAATATAGATATATATATATCCTTAAACAGGCTCTGACATTACCAACTTAGACTAGCTACAGGACCAGCTAGCCTAGTAGCTTGCTAAAAGGTAGCTAAGTTATCAAATTTTCTGCCTTATGCTATCCAACCTAGAGCTATAGTTCATGGATACGCGGTCTGTTTTTACATGAATTGTATTTGTGATCTTAACAGTAGATTAGGAAACGTTACCTTTACGCATTAAGAAACAATGTTAGCGCAGTATCCACATATAATTTGAGTGTTGGGCTTTTTCAACTGCCACCATGTATTTGACGTTGTTAATGACGTGGTTTCAAAGCGACAGTCAGCTCCACCTCCACGTGTATTGTGAGGGTTTTCACCGACGCGTCTTCAGACCGGAAGTTGCCATCTTGGAGGCACTCCGCATCACAACAAAGCACTGGCACTGAAGTGTATCCCGAACGTCTTCAAGGAAAATTGTGAATTATTCTTTTATTGCCCAAGTACGGTTCCAATCCAAAGAACACAAGTCACCAAGAACGCCAAAAATACCCGGAAATGTTCCTGATCCGCCCCTTTTATCGAGGATGCATCGGATGGTGACTTGACCAGCGAGAACCATAGAGTTAATATAACTAGAGTAAGCTACTTTTGTCTTCCAAGATGGCGTCCCCATTCATTTCTATGAAAAGTGCTCAGTGGCGCAGTGTGGCAAGCGAGAGCGCGAGACTGGACGCAGCCATCTTTCCACTTCCGTGTCTTCCTGTCTAGCTTTAAACAGTGGCTCTTTTTTTCCCTAGCTCCGAGAGCTCATGTAAATCGGCTATCGGCCAATGTGAACTTTTGTGCTTGTGCCCTGTTAGTATCCGCCAGCACATTTGCAGGCAACTTTCATTGACTAAGCAAATAAATGGGTTGCTAGTTTACCCATTTCGGATTGGTTTCAAACTTAGCAAAAATTGGGAAAAATTATTCTATGAAAAAGCTAGTAGTATGAGCCAAGTTCGAGAATCAAACCAAAATTATTGGGGGAGATAGTTTTGTAAAATTGTAAAAATGTTGAATGGAGTTAATAGAATAAAAACGACCGCAAGAGTCGGAAACCTAACCGTACATGCAATACCACCTACATCCACCGGGGCCGTTGCTTCAAGCCGAGGGGCTAGGGGTAGGGGCTTGGCGAGAACGCTTCTGATTTCCCAGAAGTCATTGCAAGATGTCAAGCGAGGCGGACAAACCTCACAACTGTAATTTTTTACTTTTCATATTTCAGCTAAACGGTACGTCAGCATCAGTATCTGAATTAAAATGTTACGAGAAATAGGCAGTTCAGTCGCTGAAAATGTTCTTATTTTATTGATGTAACGGCTAATTTGTAAATTTGCTCCGACTTGTCGATAACCTAGCTAGTCAGTGCAGTGCAGACACTAGTTAACAGGTACTGTAAGTTAGCAAGGGCTACAGAAAATGTAAAATTACAGGTAGACGGACCATTTTTTAGCTTTGTTATCTAATTTTTGTAGTTAGTCAGTGTTATCATAATGCTGCGAGTCCAGGAAAACCCTAACCATCTCAATTCATTCTCCGTCCTTGCATCCTTGCAAGACCATTCTCGCAAGGAGGCTTGCCAGAACGTTCTTCAAAAGAATGTACTTGCGTTCTCAGCGTTCTTCGGATTGATAAACAGCCATTCTCTGGTTGTACTCCGTTCAGTTGTTTACACCGCGAGTGCCTCCAATATGGCCGCTTATCCGGGTTACCACCCAGAACGTGACGTCGGTGAAAACCCTCTATACTAAGAATAGGTTGCGCACTCACAAATGTTTACGAAGATTACAATAAAATAAGTTTATAATGGCTTGTTTGGATGTTTTGTTCAACATTGATACAGTATTTTAAGCTCCTGGCAACTTGTTGGCGTTCGTTGGCTAGCTCAGCTTGCAATTTTACAATTTATTGGAGTGACTAGTTATGCACTAGTAGTGGTAATAATACTAGTTTACATGAACCATAACCGTTTGGGGATGTTCTCTCAACTAACATCTTAGACATTGTTCGCTAGCAGCTTAACGCTACTGTACAGTACTTTGGAGCAGACATATGCTATGTGTGTTTGGTGATGTTCTCTAAATTAAGTTGGGAGCGGGGTATCCCACACTGTTTTATCCACCGCTGTCACCTTCCCTCTTGAGTCTTCGGCTTTGCAAATGGAAAAAATACCACACCTCCCTCTAAACTTTTGGGATATCTAGTGCCAGATCGACACGTCCCACAGGCACACCGTTTAACCATGTTGCTTCTGAGTCAAAGCTTGACGGACCTTCTTCTAAGTAGCGGTTGGACGAGGGCCGTTCTGGGGAGGAGTTTCGGGAACGGTCAATTCATGCATGTTGCACCAAGCCTCCTTCAGTTTGACTATGATTAATTAGAACTTAAATATTATATTTTATGTCAAAGCGTGCTAAACTTGTATGCATGATTACACCGTTGGATGCTGAATGTTGAACTATGCTGAATGTTTTTTTGCGTAATTTGATTGTTTTCTAAAGGCAGGAATTTATGAATTACCTAAGAGCATAATCTTACCTAGACTTTCACTGTGCTTTGAAAACATTTACTTTCCTATGGTCAAAGAGATTATTGGATTTGTATCACGTAGGCTTTCACAAATTTCAGGAGTTTGGAACATTATTTGATATATCGTAACAATACGTAATTGTTACTCTGGCATGAGATTGTACTGTTCTGTGGCATCTTGTGTAACCGTGTCCACCCTCCCCAGTTTATGCATAAATGTATATGTGGGGATGAGCAGATGAATTGTTCCCTGTCTTCCCAATGCTCAAGCTATACAACAGTGTAGTTACAGAACAGAAAAACCATTGTTCTCATGGTGTGAATCAGGAAACATTCTGTGTGTGAGTGTGTGTGTGTGCGTGTATGTGTGTGAGAAAGAGCCAACTATCAGTATGAGCAGCATTCAACAAAAGGGGTCCAACAGTTACATAAGGCTTGTACTGTACTGTGTGAAAAGTGTGTCTATCTCATTGAGTTTAAAGACAAGCTTTCTCTGTTAACTCAAACAAAAACAAGACACATATATCTATAACAATGAGCAAAATATATACATAAATATTGGTTTAATACTGTGAAGACAAATGTGGCATTTAAATTTGCTATGAACAGTATGTGAAAAAGAATGGGAAAAAATAGCAAAAGCATTGTGTGCTTTTAATTTTTTTATTAAAGTCAACTACTGATATGTACAGTTCATCTTTTGATTTTCGTGATCACTTAAGTAATCTATACAAAGAAGAGAACATACAATTCTCAGTAAATCCTTGGTAAAATAGCGTCCAATCATTATTGAACTATGGTACCATGAACATACATGATTGGTTAAATTACAAAACAGCTACACAATGCCATTTCGACAAAAAGCAGATATAAATGTGTAAAGATGTAAAATACATTCACACAGGAATGTGAAATTTCATTGAAGCTGTAATGGAAGCTGGACTAGTTCTGATTCTGTACTAAAACCTGAAGTGTAAATGTACTATACCACAAGGAAGGACAACTACATCCTGTGTTATTTTTATAATTTAATGTTTTGGATGTGTTTTCTTTCATAAAAACATATGGTCTGCTGTTGTGTGATGTGACCCATGTGCAAAAAGAGAAATCACACATCCCTATGCAAAAACAATGTATGACTGGAGGGAGTGCATAGCAATCAGGTCTGAGCTGTACCATTGGCCTCCAGTGTGTGGGCAGGCTTTTCCAAAGGAAGGACAGAAGGTACAACTTCTGGGTAGCGGAATATGCGCCCGGAGCTGCGGGTACGAGGTGGGGAGGGGGTGGACTTGCCCTGCACCTTGTTGTGATGTGAAGGGGGGGAGCTGGCTGTGGTGCGGGGATACCTGCGAGATGAGCGGGCAGGGGGTTCGGGGGACCGAGAGGAGGGGAGCTGCGAGCTGCTGTAGCTAGGGGGACTGCTAAGTTCAGGAGAGGAGCCCATGTTGTTGAGTGAGTCATGTTCACCCTTGGGGGAATCCTACAACGAGACAAAGAAAATTCAATATTAACACATACTGAAAAGATCCAAAGTAACCACCCTAAATTCAGAAGCAACATAACTTTTAGTTATATTGTTAATAAGTTATTGTAAAATATGCATGTAAGTATATCAGTGTTTGAGAGCAATTTAGTCATTTAAGAAACTCCTTTAATTCATGGTATTTTTAGCAGTGTCAAGCAGACTCACATCATCTTACATCCTTCATAGTAATGACAGGTAGACTTACTTCTTTAAGGATGTAGAGAGCCACTGGATTCTTGCGTTTCTGCTCCGTCATTATTGGTACCACATCAACTGTAATTAAATCATAATTTAAACTTGGTAAACTATGATACAAATGCTATAATGATATGCTATGATAATATAATCTACTATGAGATTATAGTACAATCATATGGTTATGAATTAGAGAGGAAGTGTTCCATACCTGCATGATTGATTAGAAAATGATCAGAGTGAGTGTGAAATGATCTTGATAGAGGCTTTCTAATAGGATGTTTTGGCCTAGAAGACAGAAAATTAACATTTAAATTCATGAAAAGTCTGGCTTTTGCATGATCAGATATCATAATTAAAAAACTTACAATTTATTAATCTATACTGTGAGTCATTGCTCACATTCTGGTAGAACATAAGAATGATGGAAAAAGTCAATTTCTTTCACAGTGTTCCACACCAAGCCTGGGGAGGCGATCCATCAAAAAACGCACCGGAGTGCCTAGAGACAAACACCAGAGGATCCAGTGGAGGCTCTTACTTTTTTGAGGGCTTCCAGCAAGCACACACGGTCACCAGGGTGATGAGAAGGAAAATGCCCCCGGTGGAGAGAATGATGTAGAGGGAGCTCCTTCCTTGGGAGACAGGGGTCATGGTATAGTTATATTGAAAAAGAAACAATGCAACGCCACTGTTCAGTAGGCTCAAATGGGTTGTGCATGCTCCTTCCACACACACAGTCAAACCCCCTTGACGATGAGCCAGTTCATCTCTTTTAAAATGTTCTTCCTACTCTTTAGTTTTCTGGTACATACAGTAATGACGACTTTTAGATTCAAGACAAAGTCTGTCTGTCTCTGTCTCTCTCTTTCTCCCCTCGCCCTGGTCTGCTGCTTATGATTGGTTCAAGCATGTTTCTGAAATCAAGGAAACAAGAAAAGTTGCAACACTTACTGTACACAGTCAGTTTGATAGGCAGGCTCTTCATGCTGCCTATGGGGTTCTCCACTGCACAGCTATAGATGTCATCATCCACCATTAGCACACGTTTAATAGTCAAGTACTTCTGGTAAGGTGACAGCAACAACCGTGTCTCATTGGTCATCGGTTTCCCGCCTTTCAACCAGCTGTATGTAGTCTTGGTTCCATTGTCATGGGAGCAGTTTAGGATGAAGTGCTCACTGAGTTCCAGAACAGAGGACGCTTCCATATGGACATATGGTCTGGATATGGGCTCTATGGGAAAGAAGATTTGTTCAGACATGTTCAGGCATATATTCATTGGCGTAAAGGGCCTACACACAATCATACAATCAATGGTGAAGCAGTCAGAACAGATTGGAAACACAAACAACAAATCTAACTGACACATTTCTAGTTCCATCTTTGGACATCACTTACCATCAACGGTAAGCTCAATACTGCCCTCTCCGGTGAAGCTGTCGTCTGTGATGGAAATTTCCACCTCATAGGTGCCTTCATCTGACAGCTTGAGGTTGTGGAGGAGCAAGGTGCCATTCTCAAACACAAGGATGCGGTCCCGGTAATCTGGCCGCAGGTTACCGATGATCTCGGTACCAATTGACTGAACCACTGTTACGGGCTTATCCCTCTTCAGCTGCCACTTGATAACAGGTGGGTCAAGGCTGATGCTGCTGTAGCGGACAGAGAGGAGAGCTTCCCCCCCTAAAATTCCCCGGATCAGGGAGCCTGGGCTGGTGATGTTGACCCCTTCAACACGGCCTGAGGATGGGGGAGGAAAGGGGTCAACTATGGGTAAACACTTTACTATTTGGCCAGGTTCATGGGGCACAGATTAAAGCCTAAGCAGCTAGTAAAAGAAACTATAGCCAGATATTGCATTTTGCCCATATCGCCTTTCACAATTGGTAATCTAATATCAGCAGGTTTACCTTTTTTAATCAGCATTTTTTCATTCAAGCATTTGTGGCTGACATATTAGGTATCGAGAGAAGGTTACTTTTCAGGCATGAGCTACAGCCTCCAATACACAAGCAATATGCGAACAAATTCCATCCTACTTGGTTTCAAGAGTAGGCTTTCTTTGCATATACAGCAAAGTTCAATGATCTGTGGTTAATCCCTCTGAGGAGAAGATGGTGATCAGATTCAGCCCACGCTTCAGACTGAGTGATAAGTCCTGTAGCTAGCTACAGTAGCTCTGTTGCGAGCTGTGGTGGGAGGAAGCGAATGACTCTGCTCCAGTGTGAGCACCTCCTACTCCTCTGCCGGAGCAGAGAACTCCTGAGCGAGTCTGTGTGGCAGCTCAGCATCACCGTGGTAACAGATCGCAATCCTATGGGACGGCTGGGATGAGCTAACAAAAGCTGGATTTGTTTGGCCCAATTTCCTCCCTGGCAGCCCATGAAAAGAGCACTCAGTGCAAAGCAGGGCTCTCTGATTGGCTAAAGCAGGGGACAGAGAACCTCAGTGATTCTGATTACAACACCACAGCAGTGATACATGGAAACCACACCTCTGACACAATATTTACAGTAACAATACAATGGCAATATTTTTTTACAAATACGTACCACTACATTACATAAACATATAGTTGTTTTAGGGGGTAAAACATGAACGCATGTTTATTTAAGCCATAAACATCTCAGAAATGAAGCTTGTTATGAGGCATTTGAAGTCCTGTAGAAAACATTTGAGTTTGAAACATTCCTTGAATACGTGACCTACTTTCAACAGCTCCCTTCTCGTAAACTCTACGTGTTAATTAGTCATTAATGCAAAACTTTTAATTGGCTGCTGCGTTAGTGAGAAATGTAAGTGGACTTAAAAACATCATAATAGTTGAATACTTAAATGTATAAGCAGAAATTATAAATAACTAAACAGATTCCTAGTAGACAAATGTCTAGAAAAAAAAAAATGGTTCCACTCCAAGCCACTCTAATCTGGCATGACTGAAGCCGAATCTGCAACACAGTTTTAATTCTCCTTCCCCTCTTTTTCCTGACTTTACCCCCCCTGCATCTCAGTGTGGTACGGAAATTGCAGGTGATGAAGACCGCCTGACCCATCACCGGTACCCAGCTAACCTCGATCAACTTCAACCTGTGGAGGGTGAGAGGCATCATCAAGGACCCCTCTCACCCCAATCACTGACTCTTCCCCCCCTTTCCATTTAGGAAACGCTGCAATAGCCTCCGCTGTCGCTCCAGTAGGCTGACTGAACCTACTGAACCTTGGACTCAAAACTTGAACCCCGCTCTCTTATCTTCCACCCCTCTCTACCTTCCATCTAGACATCCTTGCTCAACCTTGCACCTACATTTCATTGCACTGTTTCGCACAATTTATTATTTAAGCAGTACTTGTCCCCCATTTCCGTACACTGCACTGTTCCAGAGCATTCCACTACTCAACTTGTTACCACATGTTACTGGTTATTGCACTGGTCCACTTCTCTATTGCCATAATACATTGATCGCACTTAATACCTACGTTTATAAGTTATTACTATTTGTACATTTGGTTAGAGGCTAACTGCATTTCACTGGCTCTGTACATGTACTCTGCACAATGAAAATAATATAATAAATAAATAAAGTGGAATCTAAAGTAATCTAATGTTAGGTCAGTACAAAGTTATTGGCTTGAAAATTGTTTTACTAACCTGACAGGCACAAAACATGGAGACACCAGAGTAGCAAAAGTCGAGGAGCGGCTAGAGCTTTTGAGAGAGCCTCCCTCTCTGCCTTCATCTTGGGTCTAACACTTTGTTTCTCTCCCAGACAATTAGCATGATTTGTCCACTCTGGGCACGTCCCTGGAGAAGGCACACAGCCATTCCTTTAAGGCTGGGCTCAGATGGGACAGGGTGTTGCGTGAGAAAGAGAGAACAAGTGAGAGAGAAATAGGGGGAGGAGAAGTAGGCATTGTTAATGTACAAGACTCAAAACAACAATGTTCGAAAGTAATGGAACTTTTCCTTTTTTGTTGGTGGTACTTGGAAGTAAATTCACCCTAAAAATGGGATGCACTCTTGAAATCCATTTCATGACAGCTGTCTTCAATGAAATCAAATACAATGTATTTGTATAGCCCATTTTACAAGTAATGTCACAGACGCCCATTGAAGTGCCCCTCATCAAACGTAAACCCTCAAGGAAGACAAAGAAAACCTCCCAGAAAAACTAAGTTAAGAAACAATTTAAGAAACCTTGAGAGGAGGAATTCAGTCAGGGATCCACTCCTCCAGAGATGGTTGGTGAAAGAGGTGAAAAAGAGGTGCAAAACAGGCTAAATAGACTAATCTGTTCCTGGCCCTCTCTTTGTCTTCTCCCTATAGGAATGTTTGCCTCCATTCTAACTGCATTACTGCATACCAAACATTTGGCAAGTAAATACTTTGTTTGGATTCTTCTTGTCTCTGTATCTGAGTTGTGCTTTTGAGACCTTTGCCTAATATTGGTGCTGCACGGCAGGCAGGTCAGATAGGTGGACAAGAGGTAAGTATAAGTACCAACACATAAGTCATGATAAATACTGAGAACATATAATGAAGCGACCAAGAACAAAACTGATGAAAAACAAAAGATCTGAAAGTAAGTGGATGGAGAACCAGAAAAGATATACTGATGAATTGATTGAAGGCAGGTGTGTATACCGAGCAGGTGGAGTGGAAGATGTGGTCTGGATCAACTTGAGCCTGGAGCCACAACCACATGGCAGTGAAGGCAGGCCCAATCTAAAGGTCGGTGTCGATGCCTGGGTCGCTCTGGAGACACCGAAGGTGGTACTCCTGGGCAGTGTTGGGTAACGTTACTTTTTAAAGTAACAAATTACAGTTTCTAGTTACATTCCTTGTTAAGTAACTAGTTACGTTACTTAGTTACTTGCTGTAGAGAGTAAGGTTAAGTTACTTTTGCGTTACATTAGGTATAATTATTTTATTTCTAAGACAATTCACCTTGGTCACTCTTATGCCCAGAAGGCACATTTAATGGGTTGACCTCAGCAATAGCACATATTGTACTGAATATTCAGTGTCACTCGCATATAACATGATCGATCCTCATTATACAGCAAGACGGATTAAGGTAAGAATCCACCATAGTGAAAAGCAGTATTTGCATGAAGTTCTTGAATCAAAAAACTCTTTAATCAATAAATAATGTTGTAAAATGTCAGCCAGAAGTCTAGTAGTTAGCTACCTCTACAATTTACCAAGGCTAGGTTTGAATCTAGGAGCAAAACAAAGCTAAGCTATAGCTAGGTATATGGTAGCAAAATGGTGTTCACTTATGTGCTGACTATTTTACTTACTGTTATATAATCTTAAACCTAAACCACTGAACGATACAGCAACACATCACACAAGATTGAGTTCAATACATTATTTAATGTGACATTACGTAGGCCTGTACATGCAAGTCTTAAATAACTATTTAAGTGGTCGGCTCCATGACACCGGGTAAATTAGTCTCGTGAGACTGCTCACCAAAAAAACAAATGGGAACCCACCTGTCTAGCACATTAAGACGTCAACCTTCAACCAACGTCTCAACCTTCCTAGACTTTTAGCTATATGCTGAGGGCTTGCGACTAAAATTAAGTAACGCGTTACTTGTTTGAACAAGGAACGAGTAACGGATTATTCATTTAAATAAGTAACGCGTTAAGTTACTCGTTACCTAAGAAAAGTTGTCTGACTACTGTAAAGTGTTACATTGTAACGTGTTACACCCAACACTGCCCCTGGGTATGTTACAGACTGGTAAGGGACCCATCTGGGGAACAGGAACAATACACTTCCAGCAAACAGGAACCCTGAACTTCAGGCAGACGAGGACGGAACCCCTAACAAGGACGGAAGCCAGGCAGTGGCACAGGACACTGGGACACTGGGCAGTGAGAACACTGGGACACTGGGCAGTGAGAACACTGAGTACCAGGGATGCTGGGACACTGGGACTATGGCAGCAAGACAAAGCATGTGGGAGCAGCGGGGATGGAGCAGAGGCTGCAGGTTAACCAGGAGATGAGAGGTTGGTGCCGGTGGTTACAGCTCAGATGCTGGAGGCTGACACGAGCTAGCCGGAGTAGCTTTAGAATGGACAATCATGGTGGCAATTTGACCCAAAGGGAGATTTTGTCACCTGCCATGACAACTGGAATTCTGGATGGTATTGCAATGACCTCCCAGAGCCAGGCGGGTGCCCGGTTCTATGGCTGGAGTAAGCAGACGAGACTGACAGGGAACTATGCAGGAGGCTTAACATCTTAACATCAGCAAGACCAAGGAGATGATTGTGGACTATAGGAGGCGGCAGGAGGAGGAGCATGCACCCCTATTCATCAATGGATCGGAAGTGGAGAAGGTCAGCTGCTTCAAGTTCCTCGGGGTGAACATCAGCAATGACCTCACCTGATCTGTTCACACGGAAGGTGGTCAAAGCGGCCCGTAAGCGCCTCTTCTTCCTGAGGAGACTGAAGAAGTTTGGTATGGACTCAGTCATCCTCACTAACTTTTACAGATGCACTATACAGAGCATTCTGACTGGTTGTATCACAGTGTGGAATGGGAGCTGCACAGACCGGGACCGCAAGGCCCTACGAAGTGTGGTCCGTTCTGCTGAGTTCATCATCTTTAGGAGGCTCCCAGCCCTACAGGACACCACACACGTTGCCTAAGGAAAGCCAGCAGGATTCTAAGAGATTGTTCCCACCCATCCTTCAGCCTCTTTACCCCGTTGCCTTCTGGCAGGCGTTACCGCAGCATCCGGTCGCGCACACGCAGACTGGACAACAGTTTCTACCCAAGGGTCATCAGGCTTCTCAATGGACACCGATATGGACATGGTTTTACTGCACACTAGTCACTTATACACTGTTACTTTCAGCTACTGGTTGCTCTTTCAGTAACATTGCACTACTGTACCTCACTGTACCTCGCCACCAGGCTCCTGTTTGGTCATTGACATAGTCACTGATCTGCAAATTTGCACTATTGCACTGTACTCCACTTAGATCAGAATAGGTTATAGGGTTGAAACAGGTTTTTTGTGCATTAGGGTTAGTATAGCGTACTATTTATTGTTATTTGTAATTTAGGAAGTTTTAGTGTTAGGGTTAGTATAGTCGTTTATTTATTGCTATCTGTATATTTAGGAATTTTACGTATTAAGCTCAGCATAGATGTAAATTTGTTCCGTGTACTTATATGTTATGTTATGCCAGGTGCTTGCGTTGTCTTGTCTTAAGAATTTCAGTGCCCAGTCTAACCTTGTGTTGTTCTGTGTACCTGACAAATAAAAGACTTGATCTTGAAAAGGCTGTGGGGAGACAGGAGGCTGTGACGAGACAGGTGGTATGGGCTGGACAGACAAGATTCTAACCCGTGGGGGTTGGGTAGAGCTTGACTTGGCTGAAGAAACTGGTGAACTGAGTGGCATGGGTCACTGTCGGATTGGGTGGCTACTGTTGAGGAAACTGAGCTGGTCAGCAGGAATGTCAAGCTTGTCACGGAGGATATCCACCTGGGGAACAGTGTGACTCCCCACAGCCTCTCTTTGAACCACTGGAGCTGGACAGCTCTTCTGTAGGAGTAGAGTCCGCTGATGTGGTTAAGAGGTCATGAGGCACTGCACAGCCTGACCAAACTCAAATACCTTCTCCAAGAACGGGCGATTCTCTGCTGGGTCCATGGTGGGACAGATCCTTCTGTCTATGGGTAGTGGAGCAAAAAGTACCCAAATAGTGAGCAGGTGGAGGTGAAGATGTGGTCTGGATCAACAGGAGCCTGGAGCCACACCCACACCCACATACAGACAGGGGAAAACAGGAAAAACTGGGGGGAAGGGAAAAAACAGAGCCACGGCCAGAACCGTGACAATGGGAATCAGACCCGCTAATGCCCAAATTGCCTTACAGTGATGCACTTAAGAGGAATGTCCATTTGGGAAATATGGTTATGGGACATGGGTTCTATTTAATAATTTAATACAAGTTTATAATGGTTTACAAATAAGTTAATAGTTAATTATTTATTCCTGGTTCAAAAAGACAAACTGCAGTTGTTTACTACCTGAAACATATTTAGGGTCTGTCATTGAGTATGCAGGTAAATTAGGCATTTCTATGAAAATTGAATAAATAATTGAAAAAATATCCTAATTAAACTGAAGCTGAACAGGCAATTGAAACAATCTCAATATTATACCACACTATACAAGGACTCAATTTATGGACTCTGTCTCTTAAAGTGGTCTGCTGAACCTGAAGAAAAATAAACTCGTAGTGAGAAACTGAACCAGGAAAATCTGTCATATTGTCTATTAAATGCCACTGCTGCCACTGCTGACTTTTGCAGCTGCTGACGGTTACAGCATGGGTATATGGCATATCAACCCATCTCTGTTCATAACCATTATTACATTATTCTGAAGGTCTTATTGCTGTACTATGCCAGTGGGAATGTGGAGCATGTGTTCCAGAGTGGACACATTTAACACAACTCAATGTCCTCCTTCAAAGATGTTGACTCTGGTGAGCTAAACACTGTACCTATATCCAAATCTTGAACCTTGCATGCCAAAAATGATAGAATCTTTGATTCGCTCTCAGGTAAACTCTTTTGTTCTATTGTGATTTTTTTTCCAACCAAGTTCATAATTGGTATGTCACATCTAGTCACACAGGAGTTTTGATCAAAATGACTTTCCTTCTAATCACTTCTGCCTTTTCACTGTTACACTTGGCACTAATACAAGGCTGAAGGATATGGAGTTAGATTAGTTTCATAATTCAAACAAACAAACGCAACTCGATTCAAACAAACTTAACACGATCCAAACAAACGTAACACGATTCATACAAACATAACACGATTCAAACAAACAAACGTAACACGATTCAAACAAACGTAACACAATTCACAAATGTATTTCGTGATTCACAAATGTAACGCGATTCACAAATAAATGACCCTATTACATTCGTTTGCAACCTGACAAACACAAGTTACAAATCCCTGCATTCGTTGGTGTGAATCCCTGCATTCGTTGGTGTGAATCCCTGGATTCGTTGGTGTGGATTTTTGAACTTTCCTGACGCGTTTAGATTCACAAATGCATTTTTTCTAAAAGATATCCTCTTCAGCCTATCAAATGTCTCCAATCACCGGAGAATGTCTAATATGGGTAGACGGGCTCTGCGTTAGCCTAGGAAACACGGAAAATGACTAAACATGAATCCTGCCATTCTCATCAATATTCAATCACGTATGATCATCGGTTTAATAAGATCAACAAGCAACATTTTGTAAGGCTGGGTGTCAAACCTTTCCCCACCTCTCATATGCTAAAGTCTGGAGTTTCTGGACGGTCTCAACTTGATGGCTCTCACACCCCATTCAAGATGTGGTCTGATTGGTTGTTCTTGTGTATAAAGGGAATTGTAATGCATTGTTCTTTGGATTCTTCATCTCCTGAGACCTTCTCCTCAGTTCTCCCTTGTCCTACTGTCCTACTCCTTGCTCACCTCTTGCTTTCTCTCTGATTTACAATGATCACGGTAGAGTGGGTAAGATTTAAAGCCTTCATTTTGTAACATGTTTGCCTTGTAATTCATTTCATTCATTTGCAATGTTATTAAATGCGTATTTCATTTAACCGTACTTTGACCATTCTTGCTCTGCTTTAACCCATATTGTCAAATACCTGGAATTCTATTGGTTTTGGCATTAATGGTTCATGCCAATACTCTGTTCAGTTTCCCATCTTCCTTTAAACCATAGGGGAATTTGTTTTGGTTGCTTGGCCAATATTTAACCCCCTACAATTTCACCTACATGCTACCAGACGACATTGCTCGTGATCTGAAGGAGACGATGTCCGTCATTATGGCAGGTTGTTGAAGACCACATAGACACGTTAATGTGATTGGCTAAAATTGCAAGAGACGATCTGATAGGCTGCAGAGGATATCTTTCAGAAAAAATGCATTTGTGAATCTAAGCGCGTCAGGAAAGTTCCAAAAATCCACACCAACGAATGCAGGGATTCACACCAACGAATGCAGGGATTTGTAACTTGTGTTTGTCAGGTTGCAAACGAATGTAATAGGGTCATTTATTTGTGAATCACGAAATACATTTGTGAATCACGAAATACATTTGTGAATCGTGTTACGTTTGTGAATTGTGTTACGTTTGTTTGAATCGTGTTACGTTTGTTTGTTTGAATCGTGTTATGTTTGTATGAATCGTGTTACGTTTGTTTGGATTGTGTTAAGTTTGTTTGAATCGTGTTGCGTTTGTTTGTTTGAATTATGAAACTAATCTAACTCCATAGAAGGATCTCTCTTACAAATGTTATATTTGCCACAGTTTCAGTCTTATCCCTGCAATTCTACAGTTTTATCTCTGTATAAGTGAGGTAAAAAGAGGAAACAACAAAGATGAACCGAGCTGTTGCTGTTATAAACAACTCGATTTTAGATAATGTTGTCAAACATATTTAAGTTGTATTGATTTTTCTTTTTACATCATGATAGTGAAACATAAGTGTTTACAATACATTGCATCAAACGTGATCAAAAGAGAAATACATTACCTTTTTTTCCGGTTTGGAAAAGGCTGTTTACAGTTGTTACAGTATCTGTCCCACCACTTACTCTGATGTACAGGTTTATTAATGATGAACAAGGTAATTTGGAAAGCATATCATATTCTAACACCTACATTTGAAGTGGGGAAATGTTTTATTGTTTATTGGTTAGTTTTTTTAATCTAGCCATACAGTTCTCCATACAGTACAACTCCATGTAATAGGTGAGATTTGAACCCTTGTATTGTTTATAAAAGGCTTGCAACAATCAGCTAATATAATTCCCAAATGTATTTGATATTACAGCATAGTCAGTGAGGCACTTTTGTAACATGACATCCATTTCACAATTGAAACCTTCATAATTCTAAATAAATGAGTTCAGCTGGTTTTACTAATACAATCCACGAGTTAAATACATTTTAAGAGGGATTGGACCTGTTTCACTTTATCAAAATGTTATAAATGTTATAAAATGTTCTGTTAAAGAATGTCTAATGCTATAGTAACTCCCTCTGCTGTTCATTGGAAAACATAACAAGTTCAAGTGCCGACTCAGAACCAAAGGTAGAATTATTTGTTTACTATAAATGATATAAAGTAAGATATTTTAATATCCACTCAGTGTAGGTATTCTAATATATATCTATGAGTTTGTGGCAGGGAAGATATATTATTTTACTTGATAAAATTGTGGCAGGGTAGCAACTGTCTGCATGTTTTGAAGTCACCATGAATGCATCACCATGAATGAATAACTTATTTCTCAAAATAGCCTGGCATACATTTTTCCCGAAAGGAGGGTCTAAACTTGTGGTATCAGATTGGATACCTCTAATCTTGCTATCAAGACATTCTGCATTCGATTTCTGTGTGTTTATAACAAATTCCATTGTCACCCTTCTCTTGTCTTCCAGATTTTACGGCAGCACATTAAACTGTGCATATGTCTGGTCAGCGTTATATTTGTGTTGTGACAAGTGTTCAAGTGTTTTGCCTACTGCCATTGACCTCTGCCTTTTTGTGTTTGTACATTGTAAGGAAGAAGTAATTAATCTCGGTAGATTCAAACCGGCAACTCTGTACTTACCAACCTATGTTATGCAATTGTTATGACAGTATGATGTAAAACAATGTTCAGGCCTATATGGCTGTTTGCAGGCATGAAGGGATTTTAGTCCCTATTGTTCTACTCATGCTCATCTGCCATGAACCTTATGAACCTTCCCCTTATGAATCCTTGATATGCTGAGATACATCTCGGATAGCACGTCACATGCACCTCTTAGACATGGTTGCCTCCTAAACACATGGCAGTAATCGTTCTCCCAAGTTCAGAGAATATCAAGTAGTGTATTCTGAAGGGTGGGGGTGTGACGGAGGGGGTGGTGGGTGAGGATGGGAATATCATATTGGTGTTCGCAATAATGGTTGGTTGCTATTGGAAACCTCTGAAACATGTATGTTTAATGCCTCCCACCTCCGTGTGCAAGCACATTGCATTAGCATCCCAGAGCCGTTTCCTCCCCTTCATGGCGACGTGAGTGGGAGCATGCGTAGGCGGCTTATGGGCTGACCGGCTCCAGAGAAGCCTGAGTGCAGACATCAATACAAGAGAGTTCAACTTGAAGAAGTAAAACTGGAGAGAAATATCTAACAAGCCGCTTTGACATACAGACACGGCTGTTTGTGTATAACCATAGATGTAGACAGGCCTATACCCCAGACTGGCAAGGAAACACAATGCTGAAAATAGCGAGCTGTCTTTAAATGCAGGTCAAATTAAATTCCTGTCTTCTCTGTATCCCGGGCCTTTTCGCCACTATAGTCTATCTACCAGAGTTTTTGAAGAAGCGCTACTCTGTGGTGCCATTCACTTTACTTGACACCACAGCTTCCCATCTATGCAAATACATAAAAAGAAGAATCTCTACATCTCCAGGATTACCAAAGGATTCCCAACCCTTGTAATAACTCCCGATGACCATCTTCGCAATCAATTTCACACTGATCTCTCTTACCTAAGAGATACAGAAGTGAGATACAAAATGCAGAAGCGCTGTATCTGTTGCGTGCCTCACAATCTGGCCTTTTAGCCGACATTAAATATAACTGAGGCACTAGGGGGAGGGTAATTGGGAAAAGATAATTACCACATGCTCCAGTTTTTCTGTCCATTGTGATTTGTGCATAGTAATTAAAACATGAGTGCTGGATAAAAAGTTGCCCATTGTGTTTTAGTTGAGGAGGATCACATGGGAAACTGGAAAGCCAGGAGAGGAAGTAGTGGGAGGATGGTAAGTTGTTTAGGCTCTAAACAACTTAGCAGTTCTTCTACTGTTTTTGAGTGGGGAGTGTGTTTGGGGGGTTTGACAGTGGATGCAGCTTTGACCCTCTCCATCCAACAAACACACTAACTTGGTGAATCCAAGCAAGAACACATTCTGTAGAGTGTGAACACACTATGAAGTGTTCATCTGCAACTATATGCACATGGAAAGTTAATTTCAATGTATACATTTTTAACCAGCAAGTGTACAGCATGGGAGACACATTCGCCTGGTTTGGTATCAAGGACTAAATAAAATGAGTTGTTGTTTGAATGGCTAATTCTCCCTTTTTATTAATTTTGCACCGCAATCAAGCCATCAAAACCATCAAAACACATACATGTACTTTATATATTTAAATGGTTACAATATCTATACAACAAAGACCACAATCCAGAAGAATTAAATTGAATAAAACATTAAAGTAAAACATAAATACAACATTGAAAGGGTAGTTTTTACAATCCACTTCCACCAAGAAGAAAAAAAATACAGAAACTGTCATTTCAGACAGTGCATACTTACATGCTGTAAAATTACTGTTAATAGCCAGTTAAGTGAACACAAATCTACATATCTCCATCTCAACCAATCCTTGCCTCCAGACCTACCTGCGCTGAGTGGAGCAAAATGACTTGAGTCATTCAAATATTATTTTCACTTGAGTGCACTTGTTTGTTTACATTAAAATTCATGCCATGGAAGATTATGTTGAGTCACAGACATCTAACCTGATACTAGAGGAGGAAAATAAGTGTGCTTCATTGAGTGTGCATGTATGTTTGAGAATGTCAATATGCTGTATGTGTTTGTGTTTTTGCATGGGTGTACCATTTGTGTGTAAGAGAAAGACAGAGAGAGTTCACAGATCAGCAGAGGGGTGGTACTCCAAACCTAGATCTAGTTCTATTTGTGCGGTATAGTGCCATTGTTTTTTCCCTCTTTTTGCGATAAGAGCTCTTGATATTGCAGTGGTGTATGGTAATTGCCAAGAACCCAGACCTCACAGCTCAGGTGCTGACCTCTCGGTCTCTTCTATTTCTGCTCCCGTCGCTTCTGAAAGCACAAGCAGACACACATTACTTGCTTTCTCGGGATATAGTGGATCAATCTGGCTGGAGGCATTATATTTCTGTTAAAGTTAATTGTCAACTTTTGTATCAGTTAAAATTACTCTTGAAATGCCTTGAAAGCAGGTCTGGACTGGGACTGAAAAAACGGTGCTTGCCTTTGGCGAGCACAAACCATTGTTATCTCACATATATATTTATTTATTATTGTTTATTTTCGCGCCCCTAAGGCTCAGTCAATATTTGGACTAAATAGACAAAGTCGATGTCAAAAGGTCCGTCTTGGTCATGTTTGTGTTGGTTCTATTGGGATTTATGTTCCGTTGCACGGTTTAGGTTTTAATTCAGTTTTTGTGGCAAAAGTGAAGCTAACGGTGGCTAACTTGCGAGCCACAGTCACTGACGCTACTAACGTCACTAACGTCACGAAATATCGCGTGACTACCTCTAGCAGAACATAAGCAGAGAATGTCTAATATAGACTAACCCTAACCCTTAAACAGGCTCTGACATTAGTTTAGCAGCTCGTTAACTTCTGGGAGATAGCTAGGCTAACTGTTTTACTGCAAGGGAGCTGCAGAAATGACACAAGCAAAAAGGCCAGGGTGATAACTATTTACTCATTTTACTTCGTGATATGAAACGCAATAGTGAAGTGTAATGTACAATATAAGCTGATACAAGGAAGTAGTTACATCTACTTTCGGAAACAGTAGTCTACTATTTCACTGAAGCATTAGCATCATGACATTAGCCTCTGTTGCCCAGGCAACACATACTACAGCGGTCTATGATGCATCGGTTTTCAATCGTTAAAATAAACATTCCTCACAAATACATTTTCGTTGTAGGATTTATTATGACATTAGATTACAAGTAAACGATTTGTTGGTGAAATTATCATTACCTGTGGTTTCAAACCAGTGTAGCTCACTGCAACGCTGTAGTAGCCTAGTCTAGTAACAAAAAACCCCATCTCCACAGCTGTTTACAGTAGCCTACGTACGAAATCAAACGGCTGCACATTTTCGAATCGGCACTACCCTTACTTAAATCAAAAGTCTTTCAATAGGTGAAACTATCTGACTAGTGACTACTAACCTGAACTCCATTGCACAGCAGGGCGATATCGCATTTTGCCTTGTTACTGACAATGATCGCTACCACTGACATTCTTATGAATGAGTGATTTCCCCCTAAATAAATGTCAAGCTTATTTACGTTTTTGGGGGCATATTTTCAGTTAGCAGATGATACTATTTGAATCGCGATTCCATCTGAGATAGCTAGGTACTGATGGTAAAGTTGTTGTTAAAATAAATTGCTAAAGAAAAGAAAAAAAGAAGGCCAAGAAATAAAAAAGAAAAAAATGCTTTTAAATCTATGTAATTTTTACAAATAATAAGTAGGCTATGAATTGTAATATAAAACATACAGAAATATCAGTTGTAAAATGTAATTTAAATACGGACCCCTGCAACCAACGCAGGTAAGCAAGCACACCCTACAATTTCCCCAGAAATTGTACCCTCTCTAGTTATATATTGTTTTGCATTAGCCTATGCGGGAGATCAGGAAATCTCCCGACTCTCCCAACAGCCAGTCCCGTCCTGCTTAAAAGTGTATTGTCGTTAGATCCATCAATAATCCAATTCTGCTGACAGCTTAAAACAGAAATTCTTTCAACTGGGTTGATCAACTAACGATAAAGAGACAAACAGTGAGTAGTTTGAATGGTAATAAACGTATAAATATAGGTTATAAATAAATCTACTTTCTATAGTTAACTGATTATTGTTGAACATCAAATAGCAGATGCAGAAACAGAGACAAGTATGAAAAAAGAAAGTGAGGGAGAAAGTGGAGGGGGGGGGCGGTCTGTGTTTCAAAGTCCCGGGCTGTTTTTCTGTCCCAGTCCGACCCTGGTGCCGTCCCTGATTAGCAGGGACGTCCGTCACTAGGGGGAGCATAGATCATGGACGCGTTGCTGTTTAGAGTGCCGTCCCTGATTAGCAGGGATGTCTGTTGCTAGGGGGAGCACAGCTCATGGACGGCGATGCTGTTCAGAGTGCATAGAGCATGGACGGCGATGCTGTTCAGAGTGCCGTCCCTGATTAGCATGGACGGCGCTAGCACTTGAATGGTTGAGAAGGACGATGTTTAGCAGGCTGTTGTAGTGATGTGTCGTTCGTGAACGATTGGTTCATTTTGAACGAATCCTTACAAGGACTCAGGAGTAACGAGTCCTCTCAAAGAGTGATTCGTTCATTTCCCGACTCGGTCTTTCTACGAGTCTTTGGATAATTTTTTACGTGACCTGCATAGGCTCTGTACTGGTTGCTAGAGGAAACGAACGATTCGTTCATTTCCCGACTCGGTCTTTCTACGAGTCTTTGGATCATTTTTCACGTGACCAGCATAGGCTCTGTAGCTAAAGGAAACGAACGATTCATTCATTTCCCGACTCGGTCTTTCTACGAGTCTTTGGATCATTTTTCAAGTGACCTGCATAGGCTCTGTAGCTAGGGGAAAGGAACGATTCGTTCATTGATAAATGTTCTTCCAGGTCAGAAAGCCCCCGGCGAAACCCCCTTCTCACCTTTTTTGCCCTTGACCTGTTTGCATACCAGTTATTAGCAAGGGGGTTTAGCACTTTTGCAAGGAATGGTATTCTTGTCACATTCTCATTGTGGGCCCCAAACCATGCGACACTTCAAAGTGTGAGACATGAGCTGCTAAGCACATTCTTGGATCTGGTTTTAATTCCTTGTTCATAACTGCCGTCCAGAGTCTGTATGTGATGATGTAATGAAGTCTTGATTAGAGATGATGTCATCATTGCAGCTTGATAGGCTGATATTGACTGTCCAGGTGAAGCTCTATTGTCAGATGGGTCCACTACGTATTGTTAAGTTTTAGTGATTGGAAACGTAAATAAAAAACATGGACACGTATAGTATCTCCTTCTCATACCACAGGGTGTGTGCGTGAGTGTGTTGGACCCAGGGCTTTGTGAGCACCCCTACAGGTCTGATCCTAGAATCGCCCCTGCTGCACAGTGAGGCAATAGAGGTTCCCTCTAGATTGACGAGAGCTTGATTGACTGGTGGAGTCTGCCTGGTGTGTAATACCAGAGCCTGTTTAAGGAGAGTTTTGCCACTCCCTATTAAGCCCCATTGTACCGAATTTGGTTGCAGTTCCACCAGAGTTCCTCTGGGGCTGATCGCGAGCGAGTGCATGTTGAATGGGAGTCTATGGAGCTAAACGGCTACATTTGTCTCTTTCGCCTGATTGTCGATGAGAAATTTCAGATTTTGTACTTATGTCCTTTTGATTTCTTACAGGGTGAATCGTTGTTGCTCATAACACGCTAGCATTCTGCTAATGAATGCCGATTGGTTAGTGAAGGACTGACTACGACCAGAGCTCCCGCGTGATGACATCCGAAGCGGAATCAGAATTTCAGAGCATTAGCAACATTAGCAACAACATTAGCAAGCCAAAACTCTTTCTAGCATGTGTATTGACAAGGAGAGCCTAACCTGTCAACTGTGCTGTCGATGCCTTGAGAGAAAAAAGGAAGTGACCAGAACTTGCCGTAAAGCAGTAGCTCTGGTCGTACCATGTGCATGACGTCAATGACTCAATGACATTTTCAAAGGCTTTTTAGAACAGGAAGGCGACTTCATTTTTTTTTTACAGCCAGCAGTGTGTATTTATTTTGCCTCCCCTTTCGAATTCAGAATTCAAATTACTAAACAAAAAATGTTATCCAGAGAAAAGTGGATTTTGAGGGGTATAGCTCCATAGACCATTCATTCTTCACTCGCTCGTTAGCGCCCTCACATGGAACTGCAACTAATTCAGAACCCGGAAGTGTCCCGAGAGTGGCAGTTCTCCCTATATTAGACATTCTCTGGTAATACTGTTCATTCACCAATCAGAGGCTTTAACCCGCCCCCTGACTTGGTGACGGGGAATGACGGATTTATTTTGCTGCAGAAAGTTACACCGTGGATAAATGTAAGGATAAATAAATAAATGTAAGTATAAATAAATAAATGTGAACACATTAAAACGTAAATATATATATACACAAAAATACATGTAACATTTATATATTTTGTGTCTCATTTAATTTGTAATTTATATATTTTGAATGTCAATTAGGCATTACATTATATAATTTGTCATTTATTTAAGCTTTGTGTTATGGTATTTATTTATTTAGTTTTGGCCCCTATAATCCTCCATAGAGAGGGGTATTGCATACAGACCGGGCTCTACGCTAATGTTTTCACCAAGGAGTAGACTACATGTGCTCCTAAATGATTTCTTTTTGGAGCACACAATGAAATTTAGGAGCACAGTGTTTTTTAAATTGTATTCGTTTATTAAACATAACACAGGGGCGTTAGATACTTTTTACAGGGGCATGTGCCCAGTATAAATCTGCTGTGCCCCAGTAAAATGTAAAAAAGTTTGAGTTTTAACAATTTACTTTATTAGTCAGTGCATTAATTAAGGTTGATAATCCCGAAAAAAAATCACGGAGTATCTCAATCAACGCTTGTAAAATCAAAGCAGTTTAATCGAAAACACAAAGCTTGCATTAACTATAGATGTCCCTGCCAAAGGTGATATCAAACTTGCGTCCCTGAACTGTTATCTAGTGGGTTAAACAAGAGGAGTTTCTATAGCCTAATAGTGCATTGTGCGCGACACGCTTGGAAATAGGGATACGAATAGGGGCCTGTGCCCCAGTACAGTTTTATGTCTAACAATGCCACTGACTTAACAGTTAATGCTAGACAACTAGCAACTTTCACTCTGATAGAACTAGAACAAATAGTTTAAGAAACATGTATATAGTTAGTTCATATTTTCTTAATATACTGGGACACTATAGACTATGTAGGCACGCCACGGATTAAAAGGCTTGGTAGTCAAAGCTAGGTAGACCCAGAGCCATATAAAAAGAGAGTTGGGACACTTCCATAGACTTCCATTGCAATCGAAGAAGGCAGAAGTAAGCGTGTCATTTGCGACCCAAACATTGTATTTTGCAACGTTCAACCCCATTCATGTTCAGTGTTACGAATCAAGTTAGATGTTTTGAAAATAGTTTTTAAAGTAATGCAGTATTTTGATCAATTTACCAGCAACTTGCTTCGTAACACGAATGGCGTAATAGTTTGTGAAAGACCCAGAAAAACACTGAACATTTTTGACACATTTTTTAGGTCTCGAAAAGACGACATGTCCTGGTAAAAGAGGACGTCTGGTCGTCTACATTTTATATAGCCAGCTTTACTTAAAGTTCATTGTAAGATATAGCTTGATAGATTCTAAATGCACATCTGATTAAAGCAACAATGAATTGCAGATTAAGGGGTCCCCTATCGTCCCGCTAGCTGTCGAAGCTCGGCAGGAATTTCAGGTCCACTCAGTAAAAACAAACTTGACCCTCTCACTGTACATATTGCATAATAAAATGTTTTATTGAATGCATTGGTTGCCTTGCATATTCTGTTCTATTTACCAAACTCCTTCCCAGCTAACACATGACGTTGCGGCAACGTTGCCAGTAAGTGCTCAGTTGGTAACCCGCGAAGTTACCTTCTGGCAACGTCGTGGCAACGTCGTAGCAACGTTATAAAGGGAATGTTGCCAGTTGGTCCCATGGGCAACGTTGCCACAACGTCGTACCTTGGTCGGCTGGTTACGTTATTTTTAGACCCGTGGGCAACGTTGCCGCGACGTCGTACCTTGGTCGGCTGGTAACGTCATTTTTAGGTCCGTGGGCAACGTTGCCGCGACGTCGTACCTTGGTCGGCTGGTAACGTCATCTTTAGGTCCGTGGGCAACGTTGCCGCGACGTTGTACCTTGGTCGGCTGGTTACGTTATTTTTTGGTCCCATGGACAACGTTGCCGCGACGTCGTACCTTGGTCGGCTGGTAACGTCATTTTTAGGTCTGTGGGCAACGTTGCCGCGACGTTGTCCCTTGGTCGGCTGGTTACGTTATTTTTTGGTCCCATGGACAACGTTGCCGCGACGTTGTACCTTGGTCGGCTGGTTACGTTATTTTTTGGTCCCATGGACAACGTTGCCGCGACGTTGTACCTTGGTCGGCTGGTTACGTTAATTTTGGTCCCGTGGACAACGTTGCCGCGACGTTGTAACTTGGTCGGCTGGTTACCTTTTTTTTAGTCCCGTGGACAACGTTGTTACGACGTCGTCCCTTGGTCGGCTGGTTACGGTATTTTTGTCGCAGGACAAAGGATCTTGAGTGCAATATAGTGGTTTATATGTATAAATGTAGACAATGCATGTAATTCATGTGCTGCCCCAGCATGTCATTGGTCATCAATTTTCTCATATGCAGACACAGCTTTAATTTAAAAAAAGACAGAATGTGGAATATCATTTAGTCTTTCATTCTTTACTATAAACATGTATAAAAGCAATCAATGTGTGATGAGTAACATGATTAAGCAAACATTATTTGTATAGCACACCAAAGCTGTATGACGCACAATGCAAATTTGTGCTCCAATAGTTTTGTAATACTAAATTGTTAAATGTGACCAAAAGGTAAGCGACTCTTAAGAGTTTCATTTTCAAAGACAAGTCATCACAGAATATTACAATTCTTCCTTAGCAAACCTGCCCCTCAGTCTGCCCCTGAGCAACAACTTTGCGCATGCCCATTTCAACGCATAGCTGAAACTGGGCTTCCTAAACAGATTTTGCCGGGGCCCCACCGTCTTTCACACAATGGATTTTACCTGGAAATAAGTTACTTCAAAGGTGAGTTTCTTTACAGATATACTTTTAAATATATAAACATATTTTCAGAAATTGGATGGGGCATATAGGTTTGAAATTGAGTTGTTTATAGCGTTATATCAGATTCACATTGTTTACGTTAGGATTTCGCTAGCTAGGTTAAACTCTCCAGAAAGTTATTTTGAAATACTGAAAATGCATACATGTTATCAAAGTTTAGCGTCTCACAAATCACCCTCAAAAGAATCAGTGAAAATAAACGTTCAGAACTGTTAGAAAACCTTGTCCCAAAATAGTTTATTTAGCTAGCCCTGAATTTTCAAAGACGCTAGCGCGTGGCTGATCACATTCACAGTCGGTCATGGCATGCACAGCAATGGCGTCTGTAAAAGTATCATGTCACTAATTCTTCCAATTTGTACATGACATCTGTTTTTGCATAAGTTTATTCGTTTTAACCTTTAGATGCGTGAGTTCTAAATATTTCAGACACTTTCATCAGAGTACGTGAGTTATTTTTCCAAAACGGAAGCTATGTAGCTTTAATTAGCTTCCGTTACCTAGCAACCTAAGATAATACTCGTACCAATGCTACTACTTGCTAGTGTTACTTGTTAGCCTACTAATTGTACATTTTGAAGCCATACTGTAGTGTTTATCATATAGTTTTTGCCCATCGGAAAATAGTTGGTTGGAATATTCAGAATCACACATGTGCGACGCTACGCTGTGGGGCCCTGCTTTCGAACGATCACATATATGCTACTCCATTATCAATATACTAATACTATGTACGTAAACTACATTCCACTTTCATTTCTGTACAGGTGTACACTGAAGAGGTGCCAGTGATGGACCTACAGGTAGCCCAAACACAGGCTGAACTCCAAGACCTTGAGGAGCGTCTTAAGGTGCTGGAGTTGCGAAAGAGAGTGGTAAGTGTTTGGAGATCCCATAAACTATGGCTTACACACATTCAACGTTCACATTGGTGCTGACAATAAGTTCATGACTTCTAATTCCAGACACTGTGATGAAGTAGAAGACGGGACTGGGAGAGAAAGCTGTGGAGCTCCGCATAGAGGAAACACTCAAACACACCCCGGCAGCCCATTCAAAACAAGCCAGGTGAATGAATCATGATTGCAGCTTCCATATCCAATCTTTCACATGGCTATGACACACATCTAGAATCACATAGTATTTTAATTGATGATGTATATTATTTTAGATGTGATTTTTTTAAAGACTTGTATAGCCCCTTTTCACACGTGCGATTATGTTAATCGAACACTAACTTATTTTGTGCTTCCTTGTCAGGGCCAACAGTCAGGACTCGTAGCGGGGACTGGAAGAAGATTTTAATTCATTTTTTGCACTTTGTTTGTTTGGCACTTTTGTTTTGCAGTGTTTGTTTTGCAGTGTTTTTTTCTTTGCAGTGTTTGTTTTGCAGTGGCACTTTTTATCACGTATGTACAGTGCCCTCCAAAAGTATTGGAACAGTGAGGCCAATTCCTTTATTTTTGCTGTAGACTGAAAACATTTGGGCTTGACATCAAACGATGAATGTGAAACCAGAGATCAACGTTTCAGCTTTTATTTCCAGGTATTTACATCAGGATCTGATGCACAAATTAGAAAATATCACCTTTTTGTTCGAACCCACCCATTTGTCACGTGAGCAAAAGTATTGGAACATGTGACTGACAGGTGTATTTTGTTGCCCAGGTGTGTCCTATTACATACATTATTCAATCAATAAATACCACTGAATGTCTACACTCAGGTTCAGATTGGGTAAGATAGGTTTTTTCTATGCAGACTGTATTCAGAGGTGAAAACAACATGAAAACCGGAGCGCTGTCTTTGGGTGAAAAACAAGCAATTGTGAGTCTTAGAGAAGATGGAAAATCAATCAGAGCCATTGCAGAAACATTGGCCATAGCCAGTACAACCATTTGGAATGTCCTGAAGAAGAAGAAAACTACTGGTGTACTAAGTAACAGACGTCGAACAGGTAGACCAAGGAAAACATCAGCAGTTGATGACAGAAACATTGTGAGAGCTGTAAAGAAAGACCCTAAAACAACTGTTAGTGAGATCAGCAACAACCTCCAGATGGCAGGAGTGAAGGTATCACTATCTACTGTTCGCAGAAGACTTCATGAACAAAAGTACAAGGGCTACACCAGAAGATGCAAACCACTCATTAGCAAGAAGAATAGGAAGGCCAGGCTGGAATTTGCCAAAAAGTACAGAGATGAACCTCAAAAATTCTGGGACAAAGTTTTATGGACTGATGAGACAAAGATTAACTTTTACCAAAGTGATGGAAAGGCTAAAGTTTGGAGAAAGAAAGGAACTGCTCATGATCCCAAACACACAAGCTCATCTGTGAAACACGGTGGAGGTAATGTCATGGCTTGGGCTTGCATGGCTTCTTCTAGGACGGGCTCATTAATCTTCATTGAGGATGTAACACATGATGGCAGCAGCAAAATGAACTCGGAAGTCTACAGAAACATTTTGTCTGCCAATTTAAGGAAAGATGCAACCAAACTGATTGGCAGAGCCTTCATCATGCAGCAAGATAACGACCCAAAACACACTGCCAAAACAACAAAGGAGTTCATCAGGGGCAAGAAATGGAAGGTATTAGACTGGCCAAGTCAATCTCCAGACTTAAACCCTATAGAGCATGCATTTTACCTGCTTAAGAGGAGACTGAAGGGAGGAACCCCACAAAACAAACAACAACTGAAAGAGGCTGCAGTGAAAGCCTGGGAAAGCATCAAAAAGGAAGAATGCAAAAGTTTGGTGACGTCAATGGGTCACAGACTTGCTGCAGTTATTGAAAGCAAAGGATTTGCAACTAAATATTAAGTCTTATTCACTTAAATATGTTTTAAGTATATCTGTTCCAATACTTTTGCTCACATGACAAATGGGTGGATTCAAACAAAATGTGATATTTTCTTAGTTGTGCATCAGATCCTGATGTAAATACCTGGAAATAAAAGCTGAAACGTTGATCTCTGGTCTCACGTTCATTATTTGATGTCAAGCCCAAATGTTTTCAGTCTACAGCAAAAATAAAGGAATTCGCCTCACTGTTCCAATACTTTTGGAGGGCACTGTATATATTTTGGCCATTTTAGTTTTTATTTTAAATGTTACATGCATACTTTGTACATTGTCATTTTAGCAGACGCTCTTATCCAGAGCAACTTACAGTAAGTACAGGGAGATTCCCTGGAGGAAAGTAAGGTGAAGTGCCTTGCCCAAAGATACATCATTTGGCAACCTTCTGATTTAATAGCCTGATTCCCTAACCGATCAGCCATCTGACTCCCCTTTAGTATAGGTAGACCACATATTTAGGATTCCTACATGTTGAATGTATATACCTTCCTGCCAAAGTAAATTCCTTGTCTGTGCAAACTTTCATGGCGATTAAAACACTTTCTGATTCTGAAATGCTGCCTGGTTTATGATTTGGCTTGAGTCAGGCTACACATCACACAAACATATTCCTCCTAACGTTGGCTATCTATTATACCAAAACAAGTAGCCTTCTGGGCAAATGAGGTCTGCATATGAAGTATAGGTGACTTCATAATTAAGTAAATTATTAACGTTGCAGTTACGGACTAGCAACGTCACAAAATTACGTTGCTAGGAGGTTGCGGTTACCGACTGGCAACGTCGGAAAATAACGTTGCGACGGCGTCGCGGTTACGGATTGGCAACGTCACAAAACAACGTTGCTAGGAGGTCGCGGTTACCGACTGGCAACGTCGGAAAATAACGTTGCGACGACGTCGCAGTTACGGACTGGCAACGTCAGAAAATTACGTTGCTAGGAGGTTGCGGTTACGGACTGGCAACGTCGGAAAATAACGTTGCCACGACGTCGCGGTTACGGACTGGCAACGTCGGAAAATTAACGTTGCCACGACGTTGCGGTTACGGACTGGCAACGTCACAAGATGACGTTACGGCAACCTACTGGCGCCCCACAGATGCACGGTCCCGCAAGGTCGCCAAAGACATTGCGGCAACGTATATTTGGTCAACGATTGACGTTGCGGCAACGTAACTGTGTTAGCTGGGTTTCTTGTCTTAAATTGAGCTGTTGTGAGCTACAGTATGGTAGCTAGCATAGCCATTTCTAGCTCTGCTTCACAATATCGCTGCCTAGTGTTATGAGTTAATGTAATACATAAATATTAATAAATTATCAGACATATAGACCAATTATTTGTTTGTAAACATTCGGGATGCTCGCGCAATGTGATTGCAGAAAACCGTGAAAGGATAGCCTTTTCAATGGCAAAAGGACCACACGGATTATACAAATAGTTAGATATAAAAAGACCAAAAAGGTTGAGGAGAACAGCCTTTAAGAGAGAAAGTGATTACCCATTGATCTGTCGCATCAGAATTTCTATGTGGGTCACGAAAGTCTTGAAATTTGAGTGAGAATGTCGCCCGGTACAGACCGCATAGAGGGTTTTCACGGACGCGTCATGAGACCGGAAGTCGCCATCTTGGAGGCACTCCGCATCACAACAAAGCATTGGGACTGAAGTATATCCCGAACGTCGTCAAGGAAAATTGTGAATTATTGCCGTGTTTCAGGTTGTTCAAATAGTTGTACAAAAAAAACATTTGGTATATTATCGACTTAGTTATTAAAAACCAGGAAAAGGAATGCCATAGATTGTCAGAGGAAAGGAGGCGCTTGTGGTTGGCAAAGCTCAACCAAGATCTATGAGGGAAAAATCTGGACAACATACGGATTTGTTCGGCACATTTCTTGTCAGGTATTGTGAAATGTTTATTTCAGTGGCTCAAAACACATTTTCTATTGTAATGATAATATTTTTAATGGTAAATAGTCAAAACAATTACTGCTTTTATTGTTTTTACTGTGCGCTTATTTTACTGTAAAGCTGACATTGACATAATATAATTCATATCAAACTACTGCATGTGTATGGGTTCAGCGAGAAAACCAGGTAGCGTTAGTTAACAATATCGGGATATCCAACTGAAGGCAGAATCACCGGGTCGTCACGGATCTAACTGGTAGGGATCTGCACTGCCAATAAATCCTAATTTCTCAAAATATCGACCCTTTTCTTATGGTCCAAGTGCTTCCCTGTATGCCTTTGGATCTTGGACGCGTTTTGATGACCATTTCGGTCGTTTAGACATGGCTACAGTTGTACCAAAGAGTATAGAATATACGTTCTTTGGTTGTACTCCATTCAGTTGTTTACACTGAGTGCCTCCAATATGGCCGCGCATCCGGGTTACCACCCAGAACGTGACGTCGGTGAAAACCCTCTACAGTCGAGCGGCAACCATGTCATGTCACAAAGTTCATAATTTTACAGTTTTACACAGTCAATTCTACATCTAAAAGGTCGAGCAGGGCAGCTTTCAAGAGATTTGTTTAAACTGGCAATCTGAGTGAGACTGAGTCCCCGTTACACTGTTTTGACGTTAGCCTCAGTCAGACTCGCTCACTGGCAGTGTGCACAATGTTGTATTTCACTCAATTCTACAACAGAAACGTCAAGGGAGGACTGCCTAATGTACATACGAGCCTGATGAAGATAGCCAGCATCTCGGATTTCTTTAACCAAGCCTGTTTCATTCGTCATTTGCCTGAGAAAGCGACCTCCGTCAGCCAGGCTAGTTTTGCCCGATCACTTGGTCAGGCTTTTTAAGGGTATCGGGGTCAAGTGACTTTTGTACATAGACAGGTGAAACGTAAATGTGTTTGTCCAAAGGCCAAGAGCCTCAAAAAGTTTATATTAAGCCCTGCAATCCAGTGGCCAGAGACATATGATGACCTGATCGACACTCCAAGAGTAATAGACCGGGGAGAAGTTCGTCTTTTGCAACCGACATGCGCAGTTGAGCCAGCTTGACAGTCGTGTGACGCATGATGAAAATTGGTCTATTATTTTGATGCTAAGGCCGGGGGCATGCCAAGATGGCCGAGTGAGTAGACGCTTTCTACTGAGCTCTGTTAGAGAAAGTTGTAAAAGTGTACTAATTTTTTAGCTAAACACCAACTGCGGTCATCGTAAATAATACACATTCAAGATAAAAAAGAGGAATTGACCAATGTCGAGCCAACGGGATAGAAAGAGAGCCACGGAGAGCACCAGACTGAAGCTTCAGCTAGCTACTAATACTGCTGGCAATGTGCTAATTGACAATTGTCATGACTATGCCTCCACTGCCAAACCGCTTACCGCCGTCAAAGAAAATATGGATGAGTTTCCGCCATTGTCTGAGCGGCCTGACACTCCAAGTAAGCCGCCAGCTCTGAAAAAGATGCTGTACACACCCAGACTCGAGAAAGCTGAGCTAAACGATATCGTTGCTAGCCTTGTTAGCCTTTCAGCCCTTATCAACACGAGATCAGATAACATTGAAAGCATGGTCAGTGCCAATGAAGGGCTCAAAAAGACGATTGACTTTGTGTGTGCAGAGATAAGTGATGTTAAGGGAAGAGTGTGTACACTCTATAAGAAAATGGCTTAAGAAGGTGAGCGTGATCTCAGATTTGGAAAGATACTCCAGGAGATGGAACCTTAGACTTAACGGAGTCAAGGAATCACAAAAGGAAAACGCATGGAGGGAAGTTATCGAGATATGTCAAGCTGTTGAGCCGGAGGAGAAGGGCAGGCTGGCCGACGCCGTCGACACTGTGCACCGTCTCGGTGCCAAATGGCAAGGTGACAACAGACCCAGAGGCATCATTATCCAGTTCATCTCACGTGTCTGTAGAGACTCTGTATGGAAAGCTGCCAAGACATCATCATACTTGCGTGGCAACGGATTAAGATTTTCAGAGGATCTCTCAAAGGAACACAGAGAGCAAAGAAGCAAGCTGTGGCCACTGATAAAAAAGGCTCGAGAGGAGGGCAGATCAGCCTACTTTGTCGGAGGTCGCGGTTTCATCGGCGGATCAGAAAGTTTCTCTCCCTCCCTAAAATAAGTCTTCCAAGTATTCCATAAATAACGAATGGGTTGGTTTGATTTGCACTACATCCAGAGTTTACAGTATGTTATAATCTCATAGGTTCGTTGACCTATAACTAAGACTGCGGACATTTCTATATAGTCCAAGTGACTCTTTAATTTATAAAATCACTGTCACTCGTCTTTTTAGACATGTTATAGGCCACTTAAAAGGCCATGGCAGTTGTTCAAGAATGCTGTGTTTTTGATTGGCTTCATCTATTATTCCATTTTACTTTACGTTTCATTTACTTTGATGATTGCAGCACTTGGTCCCCTTTCCCAGTTCTACACTAAGCACTTTTCAACTTATTTCTTGTTGGTGTTCTTTAAATAACTAGCCTGGCTGCCAGCCCAACTTAGCCCCGCAAAAAATTGGTCGGGAAGTTGGGTCTGGAGGGGCTTGTATTGGGGACAAACTATATACAACCAGGAGCTGGTCGGACCAATGAAATTGCCAGGGCGGGCTTTATACGATGATGGACATATGATCAAAAGTAACGTAATCAACAACGTCTCGAAAGAGTGCTTGGGTTGAATTTGTTTTCAACAAACAACATTTGCATTTACATTTATTCATTTAGCAGACGCTTTTATCCAAAGCGACTTCCAAGAGAGAGCTTTACAAAGTGCATAGGTCACTGATAATAACAACAAGATAGCCCCACAGCATTGCGGGTAGTCAAAAACAAGAAGTACATGTTGTGAACAACCAAAAAATAGTGCTAAAGGGAAGAAACCATAAGAGCATGTAGTTAAACAAGTTAATATTACACAACATTAATCTCTAAGTGCAAGTGTACCTGTAGGAAAGCAATAAAAATAGGATTAACTAAAATAGAATACAAAAGTTTAAATCAGCTACCACTAACCAACAAGAGCAACAGTCTAAGCAAGAGTCATTGTGATCCTTGAGGAAACTAGCGTTGGGTTCAGCAAACCATTCCTAAGTACCATTGTACTCCCGGAACAAGTGCGTCTTGAGCCTTCTCTTGAAGGTGGAGAGACAGTCGGTGTCTCTGATGGAGGTGGGGAGTTGATTCCACCACTGGGGTGCCAGGCAGGAGAAGAGCTTGTGCTGGGACTGGGCGGTCTTGAGAGGTGGGACCACCAGGCGGTTGTCTGAAGAAGACCGTAGGTGGCGGGTGGGGGTGTAAGGCTGCAGGAGAGACTTGATGTAGTCGGGCGCAGTCCCGCTCACTGCTCGGAAGGTCAGTACCAGGGTCTTGAATCTGAACATATTACGTTGCTCTGATTGTTTGTAGGTTGATCCAATTGAGCGAAGAGGACACGAACATTTGTTTTACAAGTTCGGTTGAAACACGCCCCATAGTCACAGCCCAACGGAGAGTTATCAGACTCTGATTCTGACTAGAATTATGAGTATGACAATGTCAGGCTAATAAATAACCATGTCCTTATCTATTGTTTCCCTTAATACCAGGGGTTTAAGACAGAGCTGTAAGAGGAAAGCTTTATTTTTGTTTGTCAAACAACTCACGACAGACTTTTGTTTTTTTCAAGAGAGTCACTCCACATCTGCTGATGTTAGTTTTTGGAAATCGCAATGGGGTAATGATATGTGGTTTGCTCAGGAATCTGAAAGATCTGCTAGAGTAACTACACTTAAGAATACTTTCAGTGGAGATGTCCTACACTCAGAATGTGATTCTTTAGGTCATTACATCTGCCATGTAATCAGAATTAATGATATTTTGATCATTACTGTTAACCTTTATGGCTATAATACCAAACCTGAGAATGATACACTGCTTGAATCCATAGAGGAAATAAATATATTTTGGCTCACCAAATACCCGAATTCTCTTCTTTCAGTTGGTGGAGACTTTAATTTTGCTTTAGATAACACCAAAGCAGGTGGCCTCCTGGGCAGCCCACCTCCTTCTGCACAAGCCTGAAAACATTTGTGTGAATTTAATATTGTGGATATATGGAGAAAGAAATTCCCTGATGAGAAATCCTTTACATGGAGCAATAAGACAGGATCCAGACAATCTCGCATAGATTTTTGGCTACTATCCAGTGACCTTGACAAAGAGAGTTACAGTTGAGCGGTGGTCCCACCTAGGTGACGGGTGGGGGTGTAAGGTTGCAGGAGAGACTTGATGTAGTCGGGTGCAGTCCCGTTCACTGCTCGGAAGGTCAGTACCAGGGTCTTGAATCTGATACGAGCGTTGATGGGTAGCCAGTGGAGAGAGATGAGGAGCGGGGTAACATGGGAGCGTCTGGGTAGATTGTAGACCAGGCAGGGGTCACCGTCGCAGATCCCAGGGTGATTGACAGATCATGGGAGATGGAGGGTTTAGCCGGGATGATGAGAAGTTCTGTTTTGGCGAGGTTCAGATGGAGGTGGTGCTCGGTCATCCAGGCGGAGATGTCTGTGAGGCAGGCCTCAATCCTAGCTGGGATCCCCGGATTAATCGGGGGGAACGACAGGTACAGCTGCGTGTCGTCAGCGTAGCAGTGGTAGGAGAAGCCATGGGAGGTGATGATTGGTCCAAGTGAGGTGGTGTACAGAGAAAAGAGGAGGGGGCCAAGGACGGAGCCCTGTGGGACGCCAGTGGAGAGCTAGCGAGTGCCTGACAGTTTGCCTCCCCAGGAGACCTGGTAGGATCTTCCCGACAGGTAGGATGAGATCCACTGGAGTGCAGTGCCAGTGATGCCCATCTCAGAAAGTCTGGAGAGCAGGATCTGGTGGTTAACCGTGTCAAACGCTGCAGAAAGGTCCAGCAGAATGATGACGGATGACCTGGAAGCCGCTCTGGCAGACTGGAGGGCAGTGGTTACAGAAAGTATAGAAAATAATGTTCTTCCTCCCAGCCTTACTCAGGGTCTAATTACACCGATTCCCAAACCTAACAAAGATGTGCTTTTGATAGACAACTGGAGACCCATTAGTTTGCTAAATAATGACTATAAGATTATTGCCCTAATTCTTGCTAGAAGACTTAAAGAAGTTATTGACGAAGTCATAGATGAGACACAGTCAGGCTTTTTGAGGGGTAGGCCCATCTCTAATAATATAAGACTTGTGTTAGATGTTCTCGACTATTCTGATTTGATAGCTGATGACAGCCTTATCCTCTTTATATATTTTTATAAGGCCTTTGATACGATTGAACACTAGTTTATGTTTCACTCATTAGGCAAATTTGGTTTTGGAGAGTTTTTCTGCAAAGCAATTCAGACCCTATAAGTTAATCGATGTGGTATAAAATGTGGTACCTTTCGTAGATTTGATCTGAAACGTGGCATTCGTCAGGGATGCCCAATCTCCCCTTATCTATGTGTGCTTTGTACCCAAATCCTCTCAACCCATATCATTAACAATGCTATACAAGGAATTTCTATAGCAGGTAGAGATTTTATCATCAATCAGCTTGCTGACGATACAACTAACAATTTTATAATGGCCTCTGGCCTATGCCTGAATTTAAATAAATGTGAACTGTTACAGATAAAAAGTTGCAAAGTACAGACCATCTGTAACATTCCAATCAAAGAAGAAGTTAAGTATTTGGGTATTCTAATCTCTAAAGATCAAAAGACAAAATGTCCTCTAAATTTCTCTCCAATCATAAAAAAACCCCAAAATAAGCTGAATCAATGGCTGCAAAGGGATTTATCTCTCAAAGGCAGGGTGTTACTTACCAAAGCCGAAGGGTTAACTCGGATTACATACACAGGTCTCTCCTTACTCGTTGACAGTAAAATTTGTAAAGACATCGATCGCATGCTTCTAAACTTTATTTGGAAAAATCGCACACACTATTACAGGAAGAGTGTTGTTATGAATACTTACGAATTTGGTGGGCAGAACTTTTTGGACTTCACTACGCTAATTAAAACTTTTAAAATTAAATGGGCTAGGATTTTTTTTTAAACCCTGTCTCGATCTGGAATTGTATTCCCCATTATATTTTTTGTTTTGGTAGTTTGACTTTTATTCTGAATTGTAATTATAATGTGGACAAACTTCCTGTTGAGTTATCTGTGTTCCATAAGCAGGTCCTTTTAGCATGGTCTCTGATATACAAGCACAATATCTCACCACACAGGTGCCTTATCTAGAACAATAGAGATATTTTATACAAAATTTGTACTACAAAAGAGTAGTACACATTTTTTGAGAGATGGGTAGAGAGTCAGATTCTGCTGGTGAACCAGCTATTTGATGAAGAGGGGTACTAAATGTGAATCCGGTGCGCCTAAGAGATGGTCGCGCCGACGAGAGCTCCGCAAAAACCTAGCTTTTTGTTTGTCATTTTAGTGTTCGTTACTTGTTTTATCAATGTAATATTGTCGTTTATTCAGTATGGCCGGCAGACACTTCTGGACATTAAGTTGTCAATTGGCAAGGATTATTTTACGAAGTTGAATTCCACTTTTCGGACTGCAGCTGGCCCTTTGTTGTTCCGCCGCTCTGTTTACCTGTGAGACGGAGAAAGAAGAAACGAGGCCGGCATGCTGGAGTTCTTGTTCGAACTCGGAAACGGTGCTTCAAACCTGTTTTTCCAACCATCTTACTAGCTAACGTTCAGTCCATCGACAACAAAATGGATGAACTTAACGCTAGTGTCAAATTTAGTGTCAAATTTCAACGGGACATCAGGAACTGCTGTGTACTGGTGTTCGTCGAGACCTGGCTGTCTCCGGAGATATCCGACACAGCGGTTACACCGTTGGGATTCACCATATACCGCCAGGACAGAACAGCTGATTCAGGGAAGGGCATGGTCGGAGCCCTGGGTTTATGCCGCGGTCCGGGCCAAGCTGAGAGCCCGCACTGTCGCCTTTAACTCTGGGGACCCTGATGAGTACAGGAAGGCCAGATACAACCTTCTGAAGGCCATCAAAGCAGCGAAAATTACTTACAGGACCAAGGTGAAGTCCAGCTACCATGGCTCTGACCCCAGGCGCATGTGGAGTGGACTTCAAGCCATTACTGACTACAAAGGGAGAGGCTACAATGAGACCCAGTCCTCTGTCCTACTGCCAGACGAGCTGAACTCCTTCTACGCTCGCTTTGAGAGGGACAGTGACCCCCCTGCAGTGGAGCTACCTGAAGGCCAAGCCAGTGGTGTGCCTACACTAACTGAAGCCGAGGTGAGGCTGTGCTTTAAGAAGATCAACCCTCGCAAGGCACCTGGCCCAGACGGTATATCAGGTAGGGCCCTCAAGGGCTGCGCTGACCAGCTGGCAGGGGTCTTCAGTAACATCTTCAACCTCTCCCTTAAACTGTCTGTACTCCCCACCTTCTTCAAGAGGACCACCATTATCCATGTGCCCAAGAACACCAAAGTCACATGTCTGAACGACTATCGCCCGATAGCACTGACCTCTGTCATCATGAAGTGCTTCGAGCGGCTATTCAAATTATTTATTTGCTCCTCGCTGCCCCCCACACTGGACCCTATGCAGTTTGCATACCGGTCCAACAGGTCTACAGACGATGCCATTGCTCTGACTATGCATACCGCTCTCTCCCACCTGGACAAGGGGAATACATATTCTAGGATGCTGTTCATTGACTACAGCTCTGCATTCAACACCATCATCCCCTCCAGACTGGTGTCCAAGCTTGTGGACCTGGGACTAAGCACCTCCCTCTGCAAGTGGATCTTCCACTTCCTGACGGGGAGGCCACAGGTGGTGAGAATCGGTGACCGCACCTCATCCGTACTGATCACCAACTCAGGCACCCCCCAGGGCTGTGTGCTCAGCCCTTTCCTGTTCTCCTGTGCGACTGTGCGCCAACGTACAGCTCCAACCTCCTTGTTAAGTTCGCTGACGACACAACCATCGTGGGCCTCATCTCTGACAGTGACGAGTCAGCCTACAGAGAGGAGGTTGACACCCTGACATCATGGTGTCAGGACAATAACCTCTCTCTTAACATCAGCAAGACCAAGGAGATGTTTGTGGACTATAGGAGGCGGCAGGAGGAGGAGCATGCACCCCTACTCATCAATGGATCGGAAGTGGAGAAGGTCAGCTGCTTCCAAGTTCCTCGGGGTGAACTTCAGCAATGACCTCACCTGGTCTGTTCACGCGGACACGGTGGTCAAAGCGGCCCGTAAGCGCCTCTTCTTCCTGAGGAGACTGAAGAAGTTTGGTATGGACTCAGTCATCCTCACTAACTTTTACAGATGCACTATTGAGAGCATTCTGACTGGTTGTATCACAGTGTGGTATGGGAGCTGCACAGACAGGGACCGCAAGGCCCTACGAAGTGTGGTCCGTTCTGCTGAGTTCATCATCGGCAGGAAGCTCCCAGCCCTACAGGAGACCTACCACACACATTGCCTAAGGAAACCCGGCAGGATTCTAAGAGACTTTTCCCACCCATCCTTCAGTCTCTTTACCCCGTTGCCTTCTGGCAGGCGTTACCGCAGCATCCGGTCACGCACAAGCAGACTGGACAACACTTTCTACCCAAGGGCCATCAGACTTCTGAATGGACACTGATATGGACATTGATTTACTGCACACTAGTCACTTATACACTGTCACTTTCAGCTACTGGTTGCACTATCAGTAACATTGCACTACTGTACCTCACTGTACCTCGCCACCAGGCTCCTGTATGGTCATTGACTTAGTCACTGATCTGCAAATTTGCACTATTTTACTGTACTCTACTTAGGTTAGAATAGGTTATAGGGTTGAAACAGGTTTTATGTGCATTTAGGGTTAGTATAGTGTACTATTTATTGTTATCTGTAATTTAGGAAGTTTTAGTATTAGGGTTAGTATAGTCGATTATTTATTGCTATCTGTATATTTAGGAAGTTTCACTTATTTAAGCTCAGCATAGATGTAAATTATGTTCCATGTACTTATATGTTATGTTATGCCAGGTGCTTGCATTGTCTTGTATTAAGAATTTCAGTGCCCAGTCTAACCTTGTGTTGTTCTGTGTACCTGACAAATAAAAGACTTGAACTTGAACACTTGTTCTCTTATGGAAAGTTTTTATCAACATACAATATTCCAGTTACGCCAAGAGAATTTACCATAGTATTTGATGCCATTCCATCAGGCACAATAATGCTTTTTAGAAATGCAATCAGACCTCTACATACTTTTGCCTCCCTTCCCGATCCAGCTGATTCGCCAGTTGGAAAAGTGTGTTTCTCTCAACATCCTCACAGTAGTAAGGACATCCGTGCATTGTTTCAGAAAGACATTGTGTCTGTTCCACATGTCATGTCATATTGGAACCAATTGGTTGACAATGTTGATTGTAGAAAAGTCTGGATGATTTCTCTCAAGTGCCTTATTCTGAACAAGGTGAAGGTAATCATTATAAGGTTAAGTATAAAAGAGACAAATTTGAAATGTTGCTTCTGCGAAGATAACTCTGAGACTGTCCTGCACGTCTTCTGGCACTGTTTACACACCCTAGCATTCTGGCAAAACTTCAGAAGATTTATAATTGATCATATCTTTAATGATTTTGTTTTAATGTGGGAAAATATGGTATTTTGTTTCTATAAGAATCTGAGAAAAGAAAAATGAATACTTTGTAATAAATGTATTGATCTTAATGGCAAAATGTCACATTCACAAATGTAAATTCAGCAACAAGAAACCATGTTTTATACTTTTCCTTTGTGAGTTTGCAAATGACATGTTTTCACTTTGTAAATCCCACAACAGAAAGGCCTTAAGAAAGTTTAATATATGGACCTCATTTAATATTCTTTTGTAATACTCCTGGCAATCTTATTTTTTATTTTTCTTATTTCAGTTGTTTATACACCTGTATACTGACCTCTGTACCATTATCTGTATACTTCGTACTTTTCGAGCAAAATTAATAATTAAAAAAGAATGATGGTAAGGCCGGTGGCATGTTGATGACGTGCGGAGAGAGCGACGGAGTGGAGAAGTGTGGACAAAGAAAATAAACGGAGATGGTTATGAGCTCCAAGAGTTACCAGTTCTATGAGTTTTTGTTTAATGCTACAAGATATTCAGGCCTTACACTTCGGAAGCTACACTATCATAATTGAACAGCTATGTCAATGTATGATGTTTTAATATCTGTAGACCTTCTGGCTCAATGCTAACTTCCCCGTGTAAGATAACATGTCGCCGGATCCATGGTCAAAAACAACTTTTGCAGGTGCTACGAGACTAAATGCATTTTTTCAAAACTTGACTTGTCGCATAGCATGATATTGCAACGTTTAGATTTATCTCTGCTCTAGTGGTTCGTGCGTAAAATTGGAGCAACTGACAGGCGACACCAAATCCAGCCATAAAACACTTTGAAAAAATAAAACTGACAGCTTAAAAGACCCAAAGGGCAATGTATATCAAAGGATCATAACACAATGTTTAAATCTTTAAACAAGTCTTTATTAACAATTTTTGAAATAATTTAAATATATATAGCCTATGTGTAGGCAAACCCTAACCATAATATATTGTTTTTCAAGACTATATTGCAGGGCTCTCAAGTGTCACGCATTGAGAGTGACAGTCACTCATTTCGGTCTTTAGTCACGCCCTCCCGCCACACATTGTATTTCTCACGCAGAAAAAAAATATTTATAATATATTCAGTATGCTGCAGCACCCAACCAAAATTCCTCTGGCCGCCCCACTTCAATATGGAACCGGCAGTCAAGCGCGTCTCCCCTGGAGTTCTTAGTTGAGCCTGCCACTTTTTAGCCAATCAAATAAAAGAAAGGGGTCTATACAATAGCCAATCAGAAAATAGCTGCATTGTATCTGGGTAAGATTTAATGTAACAACCAATGGGAAAAAAGCATATCCTGTAATTTTTCGTGATTCTGCTACGTCTTCCGAAAGTTTTGTTCACCAACAAAGCAAACCACTGGAGCTCGAGCATCACTTTGAGCACAGTCATGATCTCCTGTTTTAATGTTACAACAAATTCACAACTTGTTTGACACAAACAATGACAACTTGACTGCTGTTAAAAAATGTTTCCCAGATAATTAGCATCAGTTTTTCACGAGTCTTTTAACCAACAGTTTAACAGCCTGTTCACTGACAACACCTGCTCAGAACAAGTAGTTCATAGATATAGCCAGTGTGTATCGGTGAAACTCTCTCCTCAGGTAAGTAACAGGCAAAGGCGCATCACCACCGGATATCTATATAGCTTTTTGTTGGCGTAGTTGGTAGTGGCGGCGCTTAGGATGTCTGAGATGGCAAGATCGAACCCAGTGCGGGACTTAAATAGGCCAGTTTCCTCTGACTTTTAAAATAATGTCATTTTATTATCATATCCTGGCCATGGATGCATTAGTCATTGCTGCCTTTCTAAGGCATACCCAAATAAATGTCCTGGTGCAAGTAACTGTCAGACTATTGCATTTTGTACTTCTGTCGATCAATTTCTTATTTCTTGTAAGTTAGCCTACTGCATCCAATCAGCGTTAAAGTGTAGTACCTACCCTTTCCGTTCAGAGTTAATGTAATGTGTTTTTGAGTTAATGTAACGTCGTTTTCCATTTGGGGGAGCGTGTTTTTGTATTGGGGGGAGGTGAACAAGTCATCCGATTTGGGGGGAGTTGACTCGTATTGGGGGGAGTGTTTTCATTTGGGGTATGTACTCATATTAGGGGGTGTCATTTGCACTTCAGGGCCACCGTAGCATCGCCGTCCATCCATCCATGCAAAGATCAGGCCAAGAGTGTATGGCTGCAGCCTGCAGCCTCCCGCCTCATGCCCTCCCGTCTCATGCTTCTACTTTTCAAAATAAAAGCTCATCTGGTCCGCTACTTCTCCTTTCTACTTTGGTGTACGTGTTTTTTTAGACTACAAACTAAAAATCCATTCTAGCAGCCTGGGAGGCCCGGTTGAGTTTAGGCGTCACAACGACGGTTGAGGTTAGGATTAGTTTAAGGCCAGGAGTCGTAGCAGAGGTCGAGGTTAAGGTTAGGCACAACCACGACGGTTGGGGGACAATGATGGTCGGTACAGCACACCGTGCATTTTGTCATCTGCGGCGTGTTCTTTTTTTTAAAGACACTGATGTGTACCTTAAGGAAAATCACAAAAAGAAACCATCAAAGTCTGCAACCATAAATTGCTCGAGGTAACGTTAGCTAATATTCGCTAACAAATGTCAGCATAAAACGCTGATGCAGTCATCGCAGGTTTCATTAAATATACGTTAACATCAGGGAAAACATCCAGAAATATGCAAACTATATGGATCAAAAAAGTAAAATGTTACTTTTTTCAATTTATTGCAACAAACGTGCTCACGAATTTACCTTTAACTCCATCCGTACAATAATTAGCGATTTGGTATTTTTGACCCTCTGCATTTGCCGTTGGACAGCTTGGGCATGAGACGGGAGGGCATGAGACGGGAGGGCATGAGACGGGAGGCTGCAGGCTGCAGCCATACCCATCTCTATCAGGCAGCCAAATTCCCCCTGGCAGAATGTCCATATGGACGTCCATGACGCTCTGAGGGATTTAGCTGCCTCTCGCATTAGAATGGAAGCTTCCGAAAAAATAGCCAGAAAATGAATAGCAGTCTAGCCTATTGCGAACGCCTGTTTAGATTAGGTATTTGAAAGAAGTGGAGAAAGGTAGGTGCTAGATACAGGATACGTTAGCATTGCTAATAACTGTTACCGACAACATCATACTACAGCTTGCGGTTGTATGATGAGCATACGGTCGGAACGCACCTCTTTTCAGCAACAGCTTCATAGAAAATCCTGCTTTACATTGTCCCAGGTTTTCAAACCGTCCTTGGTTAAATGGTTCACGCAAATGTGTCGAGGGTCGAACTGCACAGGGATCTTCTACGCTTCCCCCCGTAGCGTCACAGTGCATTACCCTGTTGAAGCTCAGCTTCCATGGACTTCAATGGGGCTGCTTTACATAGTTTTTTTCAGTGCTTCGAAACTATACGGTCATTGGATGAATGCTGAGAATATGTCCCGCCTCGGACGCTCAGCGTCTCCGGGGGTGAATGGAGGAGTGGGCTGGCCTGGACGCTGGGATTCCGCGTGATGATTGGAGGGTCTGTCGAAAGACTGCACCTCCTTTTGATTAACAGTAATGTTGTACTACAAAAAGTCACCAAAGCTATTCAAGCTCAGTCCCATAGCGGATTTTGCAACTGTAGTTGCAAGACAAACTGCAGCAACCTATTTCTTGGTATTTGCTTGGCGAAATTGCCTACCAATTTTCATCAAACATTTCATACAATTTCATAGGCTTGTCAAAGGGGGGAACTAGCCAAATAAATAAAACATTTTTAGGATGTAGGCCGAAAATGAGCTTCCCCTCTTTGAAAGAACAGCAGCCGCCACTGATTACAATGTATCACATACTGATATTTTTGTCTGTCATAATTTGATTACCAAACCCTCTCTCTCTCATGGGGCCCGGGGAAGCTTTTGCCCCGGGCCCCAGTAGTACCTTCAAATAATTAACCAATGTTGTCATTTCACTAATCATTTCAAATGATATCTAGTCAATATGTTGAAAACTGTGTTGTGTAGACACAATAGATTTATTTGTACGTTTTTATTTCAAGTCTCCACCTTCGTTGTTTCAGTGATATGAGTGCTGTGGCCGTGTTACGTCTTTGCTCCGCAGCTTCACTTGTTGTAAACCAACCAATCAGCGCGCAGCTCATCTATATATTCATGAGCATACCATAAAATGAGAAAACAAGTGTTTTTTCCCAGGTAAATTTCACTGGATGTATCATAGTGCATAGAACAGCACCCGGGCCATTTTCAGCCCAACCAATGTTACATACCATATTCGGAGACCATAAGGAACAGTGTGAAATACCCCAAAAACCCACTCAATCACCCCTTTAAATACACATTTTAAGTCAAGACCAAAGTGTACAATATGAGTTTTCATGTTTTCAAATCTTTGAACATGTTCTTCTCATGGCCTCACAGTGGCCCTGCTGTAATCCTCAGTACAGTGCACAGTGTAACCTCGATTATGCATTTTCATTTATTCGTAGAAGGGCTTATTAAATTCGTTCAGATCTTTTACTGTATGAATCATACTTGAAGCTAGACTAAATCATGTCATTTTTAATTGGGAATGCATACTGTAGTGTTTAATAAGGATCTATTTCTTTATGCATTGTTCTCCTATTGGTTATTTGCCATGCGCATGTATACATTGAGTGCAGAAACCTCAAATAAACCAAGTGATGTTTCACATGTGAACTTCTGGTCTGATCTGGTTTGATCTCATCAAGGTTCTGAGGGTTGGCACCTCTGGTGATGATATCAGCAATGTTTTCTGCTCCATGAATCCACCACCAGCCCTGAATGCTTGTGCTATTTTGAATCTTTCCAATCCTGTTTGCGAAGAATGTCAGATAGCCGTAGCTTTCTCGCTGTATTGCCCCAAGGATTGTTTGGCTATCCACAAGGTCATACCACTTCTCCACTTGGATTCAACTGTGCAGCTCAAAATACTTTCTCAAGCATGAAGCATATACTGCTCCACACATCTCCGCTTTATCAGTGTCCCCTTTGTGGTCCAACGGAGTTAACTTAGCCAGGGGCGGTCCTAGCACATTTGGCGATCTAGACGAGCTTCACTCGTGGCGCCCCGCCCCCCCCCCCCCCCCCCAAAAAAAAAGTTTTAAAAAGTTTAAAACGATACACTTTATATCCATTCAATAAAGTTGACAATACAACACTTGGATTTTTACCATTCCTCACTTGTTGACAAATTGCCATGTTTGTCTTCCTTAATGCCTAATGCAACAACACTACAAATATCTTAGTCGTTGCATAGCACACCGATTAGGCATTAAGGACAGTAAGGAAGACAAACAAGGCAATTATTGGGTGTGCTATGCAACGAGTAAGATATAGTGTTGTTGCACTGGCTATTGGCTTTATATATGCTCCCCTATTTTAATCGTGGTTTTTTAGTATAACGTAGAATAAATGGACATATCATTTTTTATATAGGCTAACTGCTTCTGTAAAATCCTTAAAGAACTAGGTTATGTGACAGGGAGTAGGAACACGTTCAATGATAAGGTACATCTTTTCTTCTTAACTCCACTAAAGTGCCCGGGGCAATTCACGCATTCATGAACGTTTTCTTATCTGGAATTCATCACAGGATAAGACCAGAATTTAAGGATTTACCTTTCGCCTTTGCACATTTCTCTTATTCTTCCCTTCTTTTCTTCTTAAATTTCGCCCCGGATAGCTTTTGCCTCTTCATTATTTCGTTCTTCAAAGTTGTTGAACACACACACTCTAACCCAGAGGTCGCCAACCTGTCGATCGCGATCGACGTGTCAATCTCGGAGACTTTCCCTGTCGATGTCCAAAATAATTTCATAAATACTGATCTCCGACTAATTCATGAACGCGGAGGATTCTTAAACTGAACGCGCGTTCTCTTGTACCTGGATTTGCATATTGGCCTGTGCGTGTTGCAAAGCAATTCACCGACAGAATAAATGGGCGTTTTTTCCCGAAGACGACCTTTGAGAGACCTGCTATCCCAGGATACCTGTGGGCGTGGTTGCCGTTGGTTTGTTTATTTACCCGGCCGTGTTGTCCACATAGTGTTAGCAAGCATGGCAGAGGCACCACGAAAGAGGGCGAAAAACTACAGTTTCCATCATGAATGGGAGGAGGAATTCATCTTTACCTTGGTAAAAGACAAGAGTGTGTGTATGTTGTGCCACCAGCCACAGGCACTGTCTAAGCGAGGGAATTTGGAGCGGCACCACAACACTAACCATCCGAAATTCAAAGACTGCTATCCACCAAAGAGCGCAATCCGCGCCCAAAAAGTTCAGGAGCTGAAAGTGGAGTTGAAGGCTCAACAGTCGCTTTTCTCACAACCTACGTCTCAAAGTAAGGCTGCAACTGAGGCGTCATTTCGTATTAGCCACATTTTGGCTAAACACAAGAGACCTTTTACAGATGGGGATTTGTTTAAGGAACTATTGACCGTCACCGCAGAGACTGTTTGCAGCACCTTCAAAAACAAAGAGGACATAAAAGCTGCATTCCGTGCTGTGCCTCTTGGTCCTACAACAGTGACACGAAGGATCGAGTTACTGTCGGATAACGTTGGTCAACAGGTGTTGGAGGACTTGTCACTCTGTGAATATTTTTCACTGCAGTTTGATGAATCGCTGGATGTAATGGACACGGCTCAGCTTGTTGTATTTGTCAGAATGGCTTTCCAGGACTTTACAACAAAGGAGGACTTCCTCACTCTTCTCCAATTAAAAGAGAGAACGAGAGGTGAGGATATTTACAACGTTTTTAAAAGCTATGTCCGTGAAAAGAACATCCCCATTCAGAAACTGGTGGCAATCACTACCGATGGGGCACCGGCAATGTGCGGTGTGCACGCTGGTTTTATAGCACTGTGCCGTAATGATCCGGATTTCCCCGACTTCATGAAGTATCACTGTGTGATTCATCAGCAAGCCTTGGCTGGGAAAGTTGTGGACTTTTCTCATGTCATGTCACTGGTGGTCAAAGTGGTAAACTCGATTCGAGCAAAAGCGCTTCAGCATCGCTTATTCAAGGCGTTATTGGATGAGCTCGATTCGGCGTATGGAGACCTGCTTCTGCATGCTGATGTCAGGTGGTTGAGTCGCGGAAAAGTGCTGCAGCGATTTGTTGACTTGCTGCCTGAGATTAAGACGTTTCTGTCGAAAAGGAACGAGGAGCACGAGGAACTTTCAACGGATGCGTGGCTACTGGACCTGGGGTTTCTGACGGACCTAACCGGAAAACTGAACTCGCTCAACCACGAACTCCAGGGAAAAGACCGGCACCTCCTCCACATGATCAGCGCAGTGAATGCGTTCAAGGCCAAACTCTGTGTCTGGACCACGAATCTGAGGAAAGGGACGCTGACACACTTTACAAACCTGGAAAAAATGTCACAGTCCATCAAAGACTCTTCTGACTTTCACCCTGAGCAGTACTGTGTGCACCTGGACAAACTGGCAGCGGAGTTCAGTCGACGTTTTGGTGAGTTAGAAATCATGAAGGATATTGCTGCATTTCTTTCAAACCCATTCCTGCCTATTAATACAGAGGAGGTTGCAGACCAATTCGAGAAAGCATTTGCTTTGCCAAGTGGAGTGGACATGGAGATGCTTGATTTGCAAAATGACATTGAGCTGAAAGCCAGGTCAAGGGACAGTGACTTTTGGGGACTTGTCAGCCGAGAGAAGTTTCCTCTCCTCAGTGCATGTGCACTAAAAGTGAGTGCCTACTTTGGATCGACCTACCTCTGTGAAATGGCATTTTCACAGATGAAAATCACCAAATCCAAGTACAGGAGCCGGCTTACTGACAGACACCTCACAGACTGCCTCAGACTGGCTGTCTCTGCTTATGGGCCAAACTACAAGGCACTCACAGACAGTGTTCAGTCACAGCCATCACACTGACTTGTCACATAAGAAATTTGTCAGTGTTGTGTTGTAACTTCAGTTTATAAATAAAACCGTTCATATCCAGCCTGCTCATTGCAAAAGTGTTTTTTCTTGTTCATATTGTTCACAAAGTGTTTGATTTCATTCAATTACAATAAGGCCAAATATAAAGTTAAGTTGTAAGTTCAGTCTGGAGTCTGTTCTGTCTCTCAACGCCTCAATAGGTAGATCTTCGGGTCACCAAGGCAAAGGTCGGTGATCTTTGGCCTAAAAAGGTTGGTGACCACTGCTCTAACCAAATGCCTCACTGTGCTAGCATGTTCTGATAACACCATGAGGTACGTACCCCTTCCGTTTTTAAGGATTTATTTTTTGAATGTCAAAATACTGGTTGGAGATATAGATTTTTGTTTTTTGGGGGCGCATTTTTTTGCGCCCCCCTCTGAGTGGCGCCCTAGGCGACCGCCTAAACCGCCTGTAGGAAAGACCACCCCTGAACTTAGCTTTAGATTCTACAAGTTTGACAAGTGGGCCTTTGCTTGACTCCCACCTTAGTTACATCACTGCCCCATAGGTGTCCTCACTTACGTCAGAAAAGGTGACTGCCAAGGGTTTAGTTGTCGAGCCAGAGGGGGTCAGTGCCCTTCTAAACTTTCTAAACTGTTCATACTCTTCGAAGAGCTTCATTCCATCCTCCCTAAGTCCATCTGAGAGCGCTGTGTCCCACGTGTCTCACAAGCCAGACAGCTTCCCACTTTTGCTTCTTGGAAAGCTCTGCGTACCAGAATCTCTCCCTTTAGCTTTACAGGAGCCACCAGGATCATACAGCCCTGACACTTGGCTGAGAAGCTCTCTTCTTGTTAGGGGATTTGGCGTCTGGGTTCAGATTTGTTCAGACCATGATGTGGAGCTTGTCTTATTCCACAAGGTAGCCCACCCTTACGAAAAAGAAATTTAATTCAAGTGTTACGTCCCCAGTCCTGTCATGTGTTCTGTGTGTGTGTTTGTTTTGCTTTGTCTCCTTTCTGTACAAGTGGTGCCAATCACCCTCATTACCACTCATCTACGACTCCTCCTTCCCGTTACCCATTGTCCAGATGGTTGCTGTTGTCCATTATCCAATCCCATCGTCCCCTCAGCTGTACAGTGCCCTCCAAAGGTATTGGAACAGTGAGGCCAATTCCTTTATTTTTGCTGTAGACTGAAAACATTTGGGCTTGACATCAAACGATGAATGTGAAACCAGAGATCAACGTTTCAGCTTTTATTTCCAGGTATTTACATCAGGATCTGATGCACAAATTAGAAAATATCACCTTTTTGTTCAAACCCACCCATTTGTCACGTGAGCAAAAGTATTGGAACATGTGACTGACAGGTGTGTTTTGTTGCCCAGGTGTGTCCTATTACATACATTATTCAATCAATAAATACCACTGAATGTCTACACTCAGGTTCAGATTGGGTAAGATAGGTTTTGTCTATGCAGACTGTATTCAGAGGTGAAAACAACATGAAAACCAGAGCGCTGTCTTTGGGTGAAAAACAAGCAATTGTGAGTCTTAGAGAAGATGGAAAATCAATCAGAGCCATTGCAGAAACATTGGCCATAGCCAGTACAACCATTTGGAATGTCCTGAAGAAGAAGAAAACTACTGGTGTACTAAGTAACAGACGTCGAACAGGTAGACCAAGGAAAACATCAGCAGTTGATGACAGAAACATTGTGAGAGCTGTAAAGAAAGACCCTAAAACAACTGTTAGTGAGATCAGCAACAACCTCCAGATGGCAGGAGTGAAGGTATCACTATCTACTGTTCGCAGAAGACTTCATGAACAAAAGTACAAGGGCTACACCAGAAGATGCAAACCACTCATTAGCAAGAAGAATAGGAAGGCCAGGCTGGAATTTGCCAAAAAGTACAGAGATGAACCTCAAAAATTCTGGGACAAAGTTTTATGGACTGATGAGACAAAGATTAACTTTTACCAAAGTGATGGAAAGGCTAAAGTTTGGAGAAAGAAAGGAACTGCTCATGATCCCAAACACACAAGCTCATCTGTGAAACACGGTGGAGGTAATGTCATGGCTTGGGCTTGCATGGCTTCTTCTGGGACGGGCTCATTAATCTTCATTGAGGATGTAACACATGATGGCAGCAGCAAAATGAACTCGGAAGTCTACAGAAACATTTTGTCTGCCAATTTAAGGAAAGATGCAACCAAACTGATTGGCAGAGCCTTCATCATGCAGCAAGATAACGACCCAAAACACACTGCCAAAACAACAAAGGAGTTCATCAGGGGCAAGAAATGGAAGGTATTAGACTGGCCAAGTCAATCTCCAGACTTAAACCCTATAGAGCATGCATTTTACCTGCTTAAGAGGAGACTGAAGGGAGGAACCGCACAAAACAAACAACAACTGAAAGAGGCTGCAGTGAAAGCCTGGGAAAGCATCAAAAAGGAAGAATGCAAAAGTTTGGTGACGTCAATGGGTCACAGACTTGCTGCAGTTATTGAAAGCAAAGGATTTGCAACTAAATATTAAGTCTTATTCACTTAAATATGTTTTAAGTATATCTGTTCCAATACTTTTGATCACATGACAAATGGGTGGATTCAAACAAAATGTGATATTTTCTTAGTTGTGCATCAGATCCTGATGTAAATACCTGGAAATAAAAGCTGAAACGTTGATCTCTGGTCTCACGTTCATTATTTGATGTCAAGCCCAAATGTTTTCAGTCTACAGCAAAAATAAAGGAATTCGCCTCACTGTTCCAATACTTTTGGAGGGCACTGTATATCTGTGCCACTGTTTGTCTAGTTCAAGGTCTTCATTTTGTGGTCTCTTTGTGTCTGTGTGTTTGGTTGCTCTGTCTTGGAGGGTTTTTGGTTTGTGACATTTGACAGCCTGTTAGACCGGTTGTTTGCGATTATTTTGTTGTATTGTAACCTGACTTTTGTTTATTATTTTCCGTTGTTAATCTTATTTCTTTTGTCTTCCCAGGGAGGAGGGGAAGCACCTTGGCAAGACGCCCTGGGCTTACTCACCCGTAGGGTAACTTCCTTGTCTAAGCACAATAGGTTAGATCTAGGCGGACCACCCCCTGTATTTTGGTTAGGGCATTCTGCTCAAGCGCCAGTTACTTAGTATTATTTGATAGGTAGTTAGGATAGGTAAAGGGGTGGGCAGTATTTTACTTTCTTTGCTTTGGTCCCGTCCAGCCCCTTCTCCCTACTATTTCTGTGGCCAATAAATGCCCCTTCTGAAACAGTAAAATTGTGTCTGTGCCCTAGCTTCCACCCATAACTTCATACCTCTTTTTCTGACCACTGAGGGTCCTGGAGCAGCGAGGTGTAGCCTCCTCTTCCTAACGGGGGAAGTGCGTAACATCAAGGTTAATTTGTAAGTATACGAGTATAAAAAGTATACTATTAACTTGGCACTTAAAGTATACTAGCAGTGTACTTATTTATATACTAATTTTGTACTAAATAAACTGAATTGCCCACGTATTAGGTCATTTAGTACACTTTAAAGTACACTTAAAGTGCATTTGAGCTTTATTTTGATTACTGTCAAGTAGCCTCTGTAGTGCACTTTCAATTAATGTAAGTTCTTCAAGTAAATAAATGTCCATATACTATGATTTACTAATATTTAAATGTTTGGGGGCCCTCAAACGCCGCCAATAGTACGTCACTTTACGAGAACAGGGGCCCTCGCCAAGTGACACTGCAGAGTATTAGCTGAAAGAAGCTAATGACTGTGTATGCACTCATGTTGTGAGAATCCAGCTATTCTCATGTATGTATGTATGTATGTAACAGTCATTTAACTCATGGTTGCAATGGTAAACAAGCACAACAATGACAATTACCACGCAACAAAACACTACATTCTAAGCAGACACATTTAAAAAACGAAATTCATGAAGTTACATTTGTATTTTGATAAAACCGCAAACTTCTATCAGCAAATGTTAACACTATTTACTGCCTTGCATCATGGGAATTGACCAGCCAATAAGCCACACTATCTTCATTTTTTCACTTCGTTATTTCGTTCTTCAGTCAGTTTGACAGTATAACCTTCAAATGCATAATGCAACCCTTCTGTCTGCTTCTTTCTCAAGTAGCCTTTTCATTTTTTCCATTAATACTCCAATTGATAGTATAGGGCTTCAAAATGTTTTTGGCAGTAATTAAGGTTACAGCTTCGGTACCAAAAAAGATTACATGTGCAATGCATAATAGATTCGAATGGACATGAAAAATTTGAATATACAAGATTAATAGGGAGGTCATTTGAAGGAGGCAGGCCGGAAGGAGTTAGGACAAAGTAAAGTAGTTTGATTCTTTGGTTTATTAGTCAAGTACCCGGATCAAACAATCAGTTCAAGACAAACTGATGAGTGAAACTCTGTCTCTCAGCCATGCTTAAATACATGAGTGGTACAGTACAGATATAGAATGCACTTAATTACTTCCTTAACGGGTCTTCAGTGGTCAGTACACTGATACACTAGAGTATTCAACAGCTGAGGTAGTCGTCAATTATGTTGAAGTCCCAGTTTGTACATGATTTGTTTCACAGTCTCCTAACTGTCTGGGTGGTGTGCTATATTCTGCCCAGAGAGAGGCCTCTCTGCAGGACCTATTGACCTTACAGAAATTTAAGCTGTACATATTTAAGAAAATCTGCCTTACAAAGTTGGATCTAAACATTTTTACCTGTAATGTACTTTTAAATTATTTTGATTTTGCTGTATAATAATAGAAAACGTACATCCTACTCTAGAAGAAATGTATACCATTTTCTGTTTCAAGCATACTTAAAAGTATATCAAGTGTAGGGCTGTTTTGGTAGCCCCTTTGTCACTGGTCACCCGGACACTCGTCTGGGACGTCGTTAATTTGCATGAGTGCTAAAATGACAATCACACCTTAATGACACACCTCTGGAGAGGTCATCTCAACACTTGAAGAGGAAAGTGGACAGAGGAAGACTCTGAAATTATCATTAAAAGTTGTGTTCTTGTAAATATCGTTCTAAACAGCTTTTAATGTCATGTTTGATATGCTTTTGTTTCTTATTTTATGTATTACATGTTAGTAATAATTGTATTACTGTAACATGTACATGTACAGGATTCACAGAGTCTGCCTGCAGCAGACCAACATGTGTTTAACATATATCCCTGTCTTGCAAGGGCACCACTTGGTCTACTGCAGCCTTGATTAATGATCCAATTTGAATTTGTATGCATTAGACAACTTTTCAGTCACATGACCGGTGTCCCCATTTTAGTCAGGTTGGGTGTTAATAAGAAGAAGTTTTACCAATCCCTTTGAGTTCTGTTTACGATACAGCTCCGGTGCGTTTGCCGCCTAGTTTTCATTGTTAATACCTTTGTTAACCGTTGCTCTGAAGGTATGTTTTGTATTTGATGATATTTCATTATCATTGTATTGATTATCTTACTATTTAGATAATAAACTATTTTTGTACATTTTGACGTTACTTGTTCTCCTTGAAACTTATCTATCAAGCTACGGCGGTGAAAACTTTGATCTAGTCTGGTTGATGCGGCTAACTGATTATAAACATAGACTTTTTGAGTAGGTTTTAACTTAAGGCCTCTGAGTCACTTACAGTGGATCTCCACGCTCCGAAGGAATTTACCAGAGCCTCTGAGTGATCGATTACATATCCTACTAGGTCTACTATGGTTAAATCCATATTATAGTAGAGATAAACGACTGTTTAGTGAACACGCATACTTTAGGGTCGGTGCTCTGATCAAGCAGACGATTTTTACCTAGGCCTACGTCAGTTTCGTGTCATTAACTGTTTAGCGCTCAAGGTTACAGTGTACATGTCTAAAATTGGAGTCAGATATTAACGAGTCAATTATCTCCCAGAGAATCTAACCAAAAGTGAATTGTGGTTCCCAAGCCAGGGACAAACACCAAGCGTCTCTGGCCTTTCAATTCACCGCCTACACAAGAGTGAACTATTTTCTAAGTATACTTCTTAAAGGTATATCAAAAGTGAACTATTCTCTAAGCATACTTCTTAAAAGTATATCAAAAGTGAACTAAAAGTATATCAAAAGTGAACTAAAAGTATATCAAAAGTGAACTAAAAGTATACTATCCATATTTTTGTATAATTATATTATACTTTAATATACCTATTTTTTGTAAGGGCAGACCAAGTGCCTTTTTATCATCATCACACATTTGGTTTGGTAGGATCAATGTATTTCCCGTACTCTCTTGTACTTCACCACTGTCCTCCTTCCTCCCACTTTGGCCCGACCAGACCCAAGGCTTGAGCTCAAAACCACCAGCTTTCAGGATTCTTTCAACATTTGCGGTGATGATTTCCAGCTGGTCTAGGCTGTTGTGGGATGTGAGAATGTCATCCACATAGCTATCTTACTGGAGTACCCACCTCTCTTCCTTGAGGTGAGTAAAGGGAGGAAGATTAGCCGTCTCACACATTGCTACCTGCGCAATGCACCCAGCAGGCTTGTCACCGATGGTCACTCTCATAATAGTATACTCTCCCAGCTCCTCATCCTCGGAGTCTCGCCAGAGGAATCTGTGTAAGTGCACTTCATGGTCCTCCAGCCAGACTGAGTTATACATATTTTTTACATCTCCCAGAGCAGCATAGGGTCCACTTCTGAATCTGAGAATGACGGAGCGAATTTGTTGAGGACGTCCGGACATTTCATCAGCAGTGGTCTCATTATAAAACTGTGTGTAGGATTCTTACTAAAAGTGTACGTACGCCCAAAAGCCTAAAATGGCGTTCTCCAAAACGCACACCTGTGTGCAATGTTCCCTTTACAAATCACAGATTACCCACAAGTGTGCGTACGTGAATCAGCACTTTACCCCGCCCTAAACACGCACATTTTTTACCATTAATGGTCAATGCAAAGCACCTCACGAATGCTAATCCAGTATATTAATGGCCCTGGCATGCGATTGTTCTTACTTTACGTTACGTTGAATCATGGCGTCAGGAGGGAAAAGAACCAAAAGAGCAACTTCTCAAATACTGACATTTAAATATTTGTAGGCGAGGTGGAGGAGCAAAAAAACACATTAGGCCTATTTGGTGGCCACAGCAGCGGGATCACCAATAAATAAAAAAGCAATGCGCAATAACAATTTGAAAACAAAAGCATATCCGTAAACACACGTTTATTCATGCTAGTTTTGTTAAGAACAGTATTAAAGTTTGGACTGATAACGAGGATGTAGTGTAGCAATTGCACGGGAGCTTAACGGCTGTATTTCCAGTTTTTGACATATGATGATATATGCACAGTATTAAAGACATATATATAGTTATAGGCTACACTGTGTTTTGCAGTTATGTAAAGGTAAGATATGTGATGTTATCAGGGGGAAAGTAGTTTTTATTTCTTGGCGGTACTACGATGCAGGTTTAATGCGTGCACGCCGAAAATTTCACTTAGCCTAATTATTTATTATTTGTTTATTTACTGTATTATAGTCTACTTATCAAGCATTCACTAGGACTTCTTATCACTCTAGTATCACTCTTCAACCCACCTGTATCTGTTTTTGATCATTCCGCTTCATGATGACTGCCGACCGATGAGGTTTTGTATTTTGCCAGCAGCACAGATCATGAGATGGGCCCCAAGCCGCTTGGGGCCCCAAATTGCTTGTTTTGCTTGCCTTGTGCTTTACAAAAGAGCATAGGTCACTGATCATAACAACGAGGTAGTCCCAAACATTGCAAGCAGCCAAAACATGAAGCATACATTGTGAAAAAACTAAACAAGTGCCAAAAGGGAAGACCCATAAGAGCATGCAGTTATACAAGTTACAAATTAAAACAACATGAACCACAGTGCAGGACTGTACCTGTAGAACAGGGGTGTCGAACTCCGGTCCTCGAGGGCCGCTGTCCTGCATGTTTTAGATGTTTCCCTGCTCCAACACACCTGATTCAATTAAAAGGGTTGTTATAACGACCATTCATTCGAATCAGGTGAGCTGGATCAGGGAAACATCTAAAACATGCAGGACAGCGGCCCTCGAGGACCGGAGCTCGACACCCCTGCTGTAGAAGAACAATCAACAGTAAAATATTTCACAGCAAGTACAAGACTTAACTTCGTTATAACTAACCTACAAGAGCAACAAGTCACTCAATAAAAGTCATTGTGATCCTGGAGGAAACTAATATCAGGTCCAGCCAAGCATTCCTAAGTGCCGTTTTACTCCCGGAACAAGTGCGTCTTGAACCTATTGTCATGTCCCTGGGTTGGACCTGTCATTTTCGTTCTGTCTTTTGTCGATCTGTCCCTTTAATTCAATTACAGGCTCCTGCATTCCGGTCCACACGCTCCGTGTTAACGACGCACATCTGCGGATCATTTACCAATCACCACCTGTATAACAACCCCGGTTTTCCATCCACTCTTCGCCAGTTCAACGTCGTCATTATCGTCCACACCCGGTTCATGCCCCTGATGCTCCAGGCTTGTCCCGTTGTTCCAGCATTCCCCCCGGATTCTCCGCTACCGCAGCCCTGCCTTTTGTTTTCTCTGACTGGATTTTTTTTCTTGTCAAATAAATCTTTAATTTACCTCCTGGATCTGAGTCCTGCATTTGGGTCTACCTGCTAGCCAGCCATTCAGACACCTTTTCTTGAAGGTGAGGAGACAGTCAGTGTCCCTGATGGAGGTAGGGAGTTTCCACAGCGACACCCTCCGCACTTTGGCTCGCATGCTGCCCCAATACTATCCCACTTCCACCAGTCCAACAAGTCCGGACTCAAGGTTAATGTCCATGCCTCACACACCTTGACCATGTTGCTTGGTCGGGGATGTCCAGGGACTCCATTGGTGAGCTCCTCATATTATAAAGCAGCTGCTCTCATTGACTGCGAAGTGTGTCCTGGACATGTGGGCTGACTTGCTATGTTCCTCAAACAACTCAGGATGACAACCACTGAAAGACCTGTCTTTTCTAGTGGCCCCCTACCACAGCACGAGATCTGTTCAGCCCTGTTCCTCTGCGCTAACTGACCTTCCCTGTGGGTTATGAGAAAATGTATTTCCTTTGGTCTCACAAGGTCCTCCAGTGAGACATCTGGAAAGAATCTTTGCAGTTGCTGTGGTGTCACATGCTTGTGGACATCCGTAATGCTGTCCAATCCATAACAAACCAACTGGTGGGACTTGAGTGTGCCCTTGGGAGTCTTTACTCTGATCTTTAACAGGTAGCGCCTTGTCTCCACATGGACTTTCATCCCTCCAACTCTATGGCCAATGAGTTTAATGTCTTCACTCTTGAGGTTCAGCCTACTTGCAGCTCTGTGAGTTATGTAGTTATTATCTGAAGCCAAGTCAATTAATGTTCCAACTTTCTGTCCAGCATTTGCTATAACCTCCAAAAGCAATATTATCACTGGGTGCTCCTGTAATCCATCTTGCCTCAGGAGGCTTGGTTGATGCCTTGCAGTGTCAGAATATCTGGATGCAGTGTTTGAAAACACAGTCCGGCATTGTTTTGCCACCTCTGGTGGAAGTTTGCTGAAGAACTCATGTTTTAGATATTTCCCTGCACCAACACACCTGATTCAAATGAATGGGTCGTTATCAGGCCCATTTATTTGAATCAGGTGTGTTGGAGCAGGGAAATATCTGAAACATATAGGGCAGGGGGTCCCGAGGACCAGGATTGAGAACCACTGCTCTAGGACACAGAAAACATCCTCTGCAGTGTCATAACTTGTGAGGCGGATGTCTCTTGTAGTCCTGTCCTCCAGACTGTCAAGCAATTGTGCCTTCCTCACCTCTCTCGATCCAGTGGGTTCACCTTGCTCTTGCATTGCCCCCTTGTCCTTCCTCCACCTGTAAAAGTTACGCTTGTTGCCAGTACATTTTGGAAGGGCTACAGGGGTCAGCCTGATGGCTGGTGTGGAATGGTTGGGATTGGAAGCATTCAACCTTCTTTCAGCTTCCCCCTTTATCCTTGCCTGTATAAAGTCAGCCTTTCTAGATACCAGTATGGGGATGTGGTGCTCGAGTGTTCTTTGTTCAAGTTCAAGTCTTATATTTGTCAGGTACACAGAACAACACAAGGTTAGACTGGGCACTGAAATTCTAAAGACAAGACAACGCAAGCACCTGGTATAACATATAAGTACACAGAACAAATTTACATCTATGCTGAGCTTAAATAAGTGAAACTTCCTAAATATACAGATAACAATAAATAGTACGCTATACTAACCTAATGCACAAAAAACCTGTTTCAACCCTATAACCTATTCTAACCTAAGTGGGTTACAGTGCAATAGTGCAAATTTGCAGATCAGTGACTATGTCAATGACCAAACAGGAGCCTGGTGGCGAGGTACAGTAGTGCAATGTTACTGAAAGAGCAACCAGTAGCTGAAAGTGACAGTGTATAAGTGACTAGTGTGCAGTAAATCAATGTCCTTCTCAATGTCCATTGAGAAGCCTGATGACCCTTGGGTAGAAACTGTTGTAAGTCTGTGTGTGCGCGACCGGATGCTGCGGTAACGCCTGCCAGAAGGCAACGGGGTAAAGAGGCTGAAGGATGGGTGGGAACAATCTCTTACAATCCTGCTGGCTTTCCTTGGGCAACGTGTGTGGTAGGTGTCCTATAGGGCTGGGAGCCTCCTGCCGATGATGAACTCAGCAGAACGGACCACACTTCGTAGGGCCTTGCGGTCCCGGTCTGTGCAGCTCCCATACCACACTGTGATACAACCAGTCAGAATGCTCTTTATAGTGCATCTGTAAAAGTTAGTGAGGATGACTGAGTCCATACCAAACTTCTTCAGTCTCCTCAGGAAGAAGAGGCGCTTACGGGCCGCTTTGACCACCTTGTCCATGTGAACAGACCAGGTGAGGTCATTGCTGATGTTCACCCCGAGGAACTTGAAGCAGCTGACCTTCTCCACTTCCGATCCATTGATGAGTAGGGGTGCATGCTCCTCCTCCTGCCGTCTCCTACAGTCCACAATCATCTCCTTGGTCTTGCTGATGTTAAGAGAGAGGTTGTTGTCCTGACACCATGATGTCAGGGTGTCAACCTCCTCTCTGTAGGCTGACTCGTTACTGTCAGAGATGAGGCCCACGATGGTTGTGTCGTCAGCAGACTTAACGAGGAGGTTGGAGCTGTGCATTGCCGCACAGTCGTGGGTGAACAAGGAGAACAGGAGAGGGCTGAGCACACAGCCCTGGGGGGTGCCTGTGTTGGTGATCAGTACAGATGAGGTGCGGTCACCGACTCTCACCACCTGTGGCCTCCCCGTCAGGAAGTGGAAGATCCACTTGCAGAGGGAGGTGCTTAGTCCCAGGTCCACAAGCTTGGAGACCAGTCTGGAGGGGATGATGGTGTTGAATGCAGAGCTGTAGTCAATGAACAGCATCCTCTCATACAGTGCCCTCCAAAAGTATTGGAACAGTGAGGCGAATTCCTTTATTTTTGCTGTAGACTGAAAACATTTGGGCTTGACATCAAACGATGAATGTGAAACCAGAGATCAACGTTTCAGCTTTTATTTCCAGGTATTTACATCAGGATCTGATGCACAAATTAGAAAATATCACCTTTTTGTTCGAACCCACCCATTTGTCACGTGAGCAAAAGTATTGGAACATGTGACTGACAGGTGTGTTTTGTTGCCCAGGTGTGTCCTATTACATACATTATTCAATCAATAAATACCACTGAATGTCTACACTCAGGTTCAGATTGGGTAAGATAGGTTTTGTCTATGCAGACTGTATTCAGAGGTGAAAACAACATGAAAACCAGAGCGCTGTCTTTGGGTGAAAAACAAGCAATTGTGAGTCTTAGAGAAGATGGAAAATCAATCAGAGCCATTGCAGAAACATTGGCCATAGCCAGTACAACCATTTGGAATGTCCTGAAGAAGAAGAAAACTACTGGTGTACTAAGTAACAGACGTCGAACAGGTAGACCAAGGAAAACATCAGCAGTTGATGACAGAAACATTGTGAGAGCTGTAAAGAAAGACCCTAAAACAACTGTTAGTGAGATCAGCAACAACCTCCAGATGGCAGGAGTGAAGGTATCACTATCTACTGTTCGCAGAAGACTTCATGAACAAAAGTACAAGGGCTACACCAGAAGATGCAAACCACTCATTAGCAAGAAGAATAGGAAGGCCAGGCTGGAAATTGCCAAAAAGTACAGAGATGAACCTCAAAAATTCTGGGACAAAGTTTTATGGACTGATGAGACAAAGATTAACTTTTACCAAAGTGATGGAAAGGCTAAAGTTTGGAGAAAGAAAGGAACTGCTCATGATCCCAAACACACAAGCTCATCTGTGAAACACGGTGGAGGTAATGTCATGGCTTGGGCTTGCATGGCTTCTTCTGGGACGGGCTCATTAATCTTCATTGAGGATGTAACACATGATGGCAGCAGCAAAATGACCTCGGAAGTCTACAGAAACATTTTGTCTGCCAATTTAAGGAAAGATGCAACCAAACTGATTGGCAGAGCCTTCATCATGCAGCAAGATAACGACCCAAAACACACTGCCAAAACAACAAAGGAGTTCATCAGGGGCAAGAAATGGAAGGTATTAGACTGGCCAAGTCAATCTCCAGACTTAAACCCTATAGAGCATGCATTTTACCTGCTTAAGAGGAGACTGAAGGGAGGAACCCCACAAAACAAACAACAACTGAAAGAGGCTGCAGTGAAAGCCTGGGAAAGCATCAAAAAGGAAGAATGCAAAAGTTTGGTGACGTCAATGGGTCACAGACTTGCTGCAGTTATTGAAAGCAAAGGATTTGCAACTAAATATTAAGTCTTATTCACTTAAATATGTTTTAAGTATATCTGTTCCAATACTTTTGCTCACATGACAAATGGGTGGATTCAAACAAAATGCGATATTTTCTTAGTTGTGCATCAGATCCTGATGTAAATACCTGGAAATAAAAGCTGAAACGTTGATCTCTGGTCTCACGTTCATTATTTGATGTCAAGCCCAAATGTTTTCAGTCTACAGCAAAAATAAAGGAATTCGCCTCACTGTTCCAATACTTTTGGAGGGCACTGTATGTATTCCCCTTGTCCAGGTGGGAGAGAGCGGTGTGCATAGTCAGAGCGATGGCATCGTCTGTAGACCTGTTGGACCGGTATGCAAACTGCATAGGGTCCAGTGTGGGGGGCAGCGAGGAGCAGATGAATGATTTGACTAGCCGCTCGAAGCACTTCATGATGACAGGGGTCAGTGCTATTGGGCGATAGTCGTTCAGACATGTGACCTTGGTGTTCTTGGGCACAGGGATGATGGTGGTCCTCTTGAAGCAGGTGGGGAGTACAGACAGGTTAAGGGAGAGGTTGAAGATGTCACTGAAGACCCCTGCCAGCTGGTCAGCGCAGCCCCTAAGGGCCCTACCCGATATGCCGTCTGGGCCAGGTGCCTTGCGAGGGTTGATCTTCTTAAAGCCTAGCCTCACCTCGGCTAGAGTTAGTGTAGGCACACCACTGGCTTGGCCTTCAGGTAGCTCCACTGCAGGGGGGTCACTGTCCCTCTCAAAGCGAGCATAGAAGGAGTTCAGCTCGTCTGGCAGTAGGACAGAGGACTGGGTCTCATTGTAGCCTCTCCCTTTGTAGTCTGTAATGGCTTTAAGTCCACTCCACATGCGCCTGGGGTCAGAGCTATGGTAGCTGGACTCCACCTTGGTCCTGTAAGCCCTTTTCGCTGCTTTGATGGCCTTCAGAAGGTCGTATCTGGCCTTCCTGTACTCATCAGGGTCCCCAGAATTAAAGGCGACATTGCGGGCTCTCAGCTTGGCCCAGACCGTCAACCCAGGACTTCTGATTTGGGAAAGACCGGACAACCTTATTGGGGAAAATGTCATCAATGCAGTGCTGGATGTAGCTGGAAACAGTGTCTGAGTATTCGTTAATGTCCCCATTTGCTGCGTCCCTGATAATCAGCCAGTCAGTGGTGTCAAAGCAGTCCTGGAGGGTCGCCACACACTCGTCACTCCATAGGTGAACTGACCTCTCAACCGGTCTGACCTGTTTAAACTTTTGTTCAAATGCGGGGAGGAGAAGAATGGAGGTGTGATCAGCCTTCCCAAAAGCAGGGCGGGGGAAGGGTTTGTAACTTTCCTTGAATGTTGTATAACAATGGTCAAGGATCTGGTCTCCACGTGTGAAGAAGTCAATATGCTGATAGTACTTGGACAGGACTTTCTTCATGTTAGCTCTGTTGAAATCACCAACAACAATGAAGGCTGCCTCTGGGTGCACATTTTCCAGACCATTGATAATCCCATACAGTTCATCCAAAGCAGCGGCCTTGTCCACCTGGGCGGGGATGTAGACTGCACTCATGACGACCGCAGTGAATTCCCGAGGTAGATAGAAGGGTCTGATTTTTACAGTTAGCAGCTCAAGGACCAGAGAGCAGTGAGATGCTTATACCGCTACATCTGTAGCCCAGAGAGAGTTAACCATAACACTGACCCCTCCGCCCCTGCCCCTCCCTGAATCATTTGTTCTGTCCTGGCGGTATATGGTGAATCCCAACGGGGTAACAGCTGCGTCGGAGATGTCCGGAGACAGCCAGGTCTCGACGAACGCCAGTACACTGCAGTTCCTGATGTCCCGTTGGAATTTGACACAAGCGTTAAGTTTATTCATTTTGTTGTCGATGGACTGAACGTTAGCTAGTAAGATGGTTGGAAGAGCAGGTTTGAAGAACCGTTTCCGAGTTAGAACAAGGACTCCACCACGCCGGCCACGTTTCTTCTTTCTCCGTCTTGCGGGTAAACAGAGCGGCGAAACAACAAAGGGGCAGCTGCAGTCCGAGCTCGCAATCCGAAAAGTGGAATTAAAGTTAGTAAAATAATCCTTGCCAAGTGACAACTTAATGTCCAGAAGTGTCTGCCGGTCGTACTGAATAAACGACAATATAACATTGACAAAACAAGTAACGAACACTAAAATGACAAACAAAAAGCTGGGTTTTTGCGGAGCTCTTGTCGACGCGGCCATCTTTTAGGCGCACCGGAAGGGTGTTTGGTGTTTCTGGAACCCCTCTTGTTCCACCAGAGGGGTCTGTACCAGTCTTTGCAGGTGGTCGAGCCTGAAATCATATGCCTCTTGGCTGCCATCCGATGGTACGGTAGCAGCAACAAGATCAAATGCGCCCTCAGCTGACTGTTGGGAGGTGGATACCTCAGCACTTACATAGTTTGCCCACAAAGTGTCCTGAATGAGCTCCTTCACCTATTTTAGTTTCTGCTCACACTCCTTTGCAGTCTTTGCCAGTTCGGCTATTGGCTGTTCAGTTAACACAGTTTCCTTACCCACATTCAGCTCCGCCTCCAGCTCTGCAATGAGTCCAGCCTCCACATCGTCATTGGCTTCCATTACTTCTTCGGCCTCCTGCATGATTTTGTTAAAACTGTTCCTGAGCTCCTCCTGCTATAAGTCTATGCCTATAATGGAGGGAACCTGACCCCTGCCACCGCTCGGGGACTCTCAAAGGCCAGTGAAGGGTACGTATGTAACGGGTGTGAACCTGTGAAACTCACTCGCCAGGTATGTAATGGGCTACCCGCGTCAATGAATAGCTAGCTTTTCTTTGGCGTAGCTATGGCTATGGCTCCTCAAATGCCAAAGCTAAAGCAAGTAATTGAATTTTATTGGCCATAGTAGCTAGCTGTCGATAAGTAACCAACGGAAAATAACGGATAATAATGTTTCGTTAGACTATATGATCCCCGTTCAGTTGACAAAATTCTCGTCAGAAAGGCACCCAGCACCCAGCGCTTTTCTGAAAAGGCGTTTAAAAGGCACTCAAAAGGCGCTGAAGGCAGCGCCTTTTTTTCAGAAAAAATAAGTCAAATGTGAACACGGCCAATCTGCATATTCATTTATGGGAGGAGGCAAGGCGGGGTCAGTGGCTCATTCACATGCGGTCAATCTCACGTTGGTTGTGATTTATAAAGGACAGGTGCGCAGGACCTGGCGTACGACCGGTTTTATACATGTGAATATTTCTGTGCGTAGGTACTTTTCGAGTTTTGGCCGTACGCCATCTTCTTGTATGAAAGCTGCGCAATTGTTTATACATGAGGCCCCTGGACTTCTGTGTGCATGCTGCAGTGGCTATTTGGCAAGCGCAGAAGAGTGCCCTGACATGGAATTCTGCGGGCATCAGCATGTGCTCTGATTTTACAAGCGTTGATTGGGATACTGCATTTATTTTTTCCAGGATTATCAATCTAAATGAATGCACTGACTAATAAAGTAAATTGTTAAAACTCAAACTAGATTTTACTGGGGCATAGCAGATTTATACTGGGGCACATGCCCCGGTAAGAAGGGTCTAACGACCCCTGGTACACTTTAAACAGGTCCTCCTGAATACCAGTCTCCACTCCAGTTTGACTTGACAGGCATTATGTCTCAAATCTTAAATAATGGAGAATTAAGAGCCCCTTCCTAAACTATTATTGTTCAACAGTTTATGACATTATTTCAACCATTATACATGCAGAGGTTGAAGGAGTGTAAGGCCGAATCCCAATACTCTGTCTTACCCCTTCCCCGTAGTTTACCCCTAGCCCTTGTCCCTCGAAACTAAGGGGTAAGGGCTACATAGCCCTATGAAATGAAACACCACTTGGTTACGGTTACGTATATTGATGTCTCCAAAGCAAGTAGTGTTAAAAAAGCCTTTTTGGGTCTATCTCGTTGTTTATGATCATTGACCAATGCACTTTTAGTAAAGCTTTCTCTTGGATGTCGCTTTTGATAAAAGGGTCTGCTAAATGAATAAATGTAAAGACGCCAGAGTAGGACGAAGGAAAGTTGATTAGATAATTGTGTAGGTCTAAGCTTAGTTAGATAAGCATTGTTTGGAGTTTTGTTGTTGTTTTCGTTCTGTTTTGATATGTGTAATGTGATGGTCTGTAGTTTGGATACATTAAGCACCCCTGAGCATGAATTTTGTCCAGTTAGATGGCGATCTAACCTGTCTATTAAAATAAACATGTGGCGAGCAATAATCTTCTAATATTCGTACAGCTAGCCGGCGCTACAGGTGTAATATGAAGCGCCGGTAATATCTGTAGTATCTGGATACTGGTTACAGCATCTGGATGCTGTGTGTTGTGCACCTGAGTTGTTTTGAATGAACATGTTAAATCATTATAACGTATTTTGGCTTTATTTAATATATTTTTTTATTGAAAAGTTTTTTTTACAGAGAAATTAAATTAATAAAAGTCATATTTACTGGCAATGAACAGACTGTTATGTGATATTACAGATATATCTTGTACATTTTGTTCTGAAAAATTACAATTATTTTACGGTTAATTAATGTTAATGAAAACACTTTTTTACCATAATTTAATGGGTGTATTCTAGCGTCCCAGTTGCCAGATTGTTCCTGTTTTTTTATACCATTTTTTTTTACAGTGTCTGAAATGAGACACCACTTGGGATTGGGATTCGGCCTAAGATTGAGTTCTGACTGGCTATTACCCAAGGCCGTAGCTATGGAGTAAATATTGGGGGGGGAAAAAATCTGCTGGGGAGTCTGAGGGTGCCCCCCCTGAAAATGTACTTTTTATTTTATTTTTATGACAATTTCGGACAGCATGCGTGCTTGCGGGGGGATGTGTGTAATCATAATATGATTAAGACCCTGCTATTACCCATTGAACCTCCCATCATCGTGATATCTCTGGCATGTTATTGGATTTAATTCTAACCATGGCCTTACCTCCTCCCTGGGTTTTTCATCCTTCATTTTCTTGCGGGTCATGTGACCACGAAAGCTGGCCTGGATCTTGGCGGCTGCCTTGTTGGCTTCAGGATCGTCCAGGGGTATGTCCATGATGTCTTCCTCATGGGGTCTGGGGCACCCATCCTATGGGACACAAGATTCCACATTTGATTAATATTCTTAAATCTATAAAAGTGCACTCTTATCTTCACTCCAAAATGTTATCCTGTACCTTGTGAGTTAAGCTTAGTTTGAAGATTGAAACAAAAAAAGGCGGAATCATTATGCATCTTCTATTACTCATTATGCTTCATCTCTATTCAAATCATTATGATCAAAAACATCGCAGAGTTCTTAGATTTCCAGGGTATCTTTTTTTCTCTGTTATGCAATGTGAAACGTGAATATTATTTCTCAGCCCAAAATGGTAATGATATATTGTTGAGTTTGCTTGACAACAAAAGCAAATGCGAAAGGATATCAGGTTTCACAGTAGTTCAATACTCACTGGCCTCAAGAAATCAATGGAAATTCCCAATAGTTAGCAAAAATCACCTTTTACAAAAGAATTTCCTGACCTAAAACATTTTCTGGTACTTATTGATTCCATGGCACACCACAAAAAAAATATTATTCCTAAATTGATATGTATACCCTTGGACATGTGCAATGGATGCGCAACTTACATCATGTTCACACAATATACTACTTCATAACGATTCATTTTCAAACAACAGCATCAGTGGAAAGCATTCATGGGGCTATGGAACATGTAAACAGGCTGTCTCCTGGAAGCATTGTTAATGTCTAATTAGAAACCTATGGAACGTGGTCTCATGCTTTGTTTAATCATTTACATGTAGTCATTTAGAAGACACCCTTATCCAGAGCGACTTACAGTAAGTACAGGGACATTTCCCCTGAGGCAAGTAGGGTGAAATGCCTATCCCAAAGACCCAACATAATTTTGCACAGCCGAGAATTGAACCGGCAACCTTCTGATTAGTAGCCCGATTCCCTAACTGCTCAACCACCTGATTCCCCTACAACATCCTAAAAACAGAGACATACTGTACAGGGGCGTGTCCAGACATTTTTGATAGGGGTGGCACAGGGGTGGCCCGCTTCTGACTGGGCATATAGCCAATCATATTTTAAGATATTGGGGTGGCCAATCAGATATCAGGGGTGGCCCGTGCCACCCTAGGCCACTCCCTGAACACGCCACTGATACTGTATGTTTTTCTAGTATTTGAAAACTGTGTGAAATTATTTTGCTTTGTTCTGTGCCAAATCCTTTGTTAAAGATTTTAGCTAAGTATTTCAGTTGTGAGATCTTGCTTGTAACCCACATGAAGGAACACCAATACATCTTTCCATTTGTATCATTGCAATAAAGCAATACAATGGAAGCGCATACTGTTCAAAATAACCAAATCACCAAATCATCTGTCAAGAAAGTACTTGATGCACATAATGCTTTTATTTTATACATATTCATAGTGATGTCAGCCTAAATGGCCATCTGTCGAAGCTCAGCTTCAGACAGACAATTGTCATTTCTACAATGTATGGTCCTCCAACAAACATATGACTTCAAGCCCACACAATTCAGTCATGATCAGTTGTATAATAACCAATTGGTTTGATCCATACTGCCTCACAAAAGTACAGTTTTATAGATGTTATAACATTACACTCATGACTATGTGCAAGCACTGTCCACAGGAATTTTTAGACTGGCTTATCAGACACTTGAGTTCTGAAGAATACAAAAGCATTTGGATCCAGAAACTAAAGTCTATATGCTAGATCGTGCGTGTACTTTCATTTAAAAAAGAAAACGCTCATTCTGCATTTTTCTTAAAAATACCTCTACTTTGTATTATAATAATTTGTCATCCATTAGACTAGTCCTATTTGTGACAAAGATCCTTGGGTTGAGTGAAAATGAAATCTTGGAAACGGTCGAACAGCATGTATTATAATTGTACAAGTAAAGTGGGCTATAGCCTACTAACCGCAGAATAACTTTAGATGAGATGCAGATATATTGTACAAGTTACTTACGTTTCGGCAATCCATTGATAACAATTCCTAATGCAAAATTCTTGATCTGCGAGAACACCTATTTCACTCCTCTTTTGCTTCACCGTGCGTACCTTTCTTACCGCGCAGCGCCGCTTCGCAAATGTTGTAGCCTACTGACAGCAGCGAACTCTCATGAGCTCATATCCCAGAGTCCTCTGACGTATGACTTGAACTAAGCTCATGTTCATTTTGGATGATCAACTGAAAGGTTATTCATACAAAAAATCTTATCTCAAAACAAATTGTTGTTTTTGTTTTGTTTCTTCGTGTAGGCCTAAAGTTGCCCTTTTGTTTCTATCATATGACAATAGTTGTAGGCTGTTTTAGGTTAGGCTACTTCTATCATTATCTTATCGGTGAGTCGTTGCACAAACTATAGTATTATAAGTGTTGATTGCCATTATAGATAGTATAGGTACAATTTCGCTTTTTTACTTCATGTAGGCCTATTATATAAAATAAAGCATGGTACGGGTAGGCCTACTGTCAAACTCTCAAGAAAGTATACAAAATATAGATAACTCTTTGAAATATAATGATTCGTGAAAACGTGGCAGGCTTTTAGTGGCCAGCAAGCATCTCATAAAAAGCAATGAAATAAAACGGAAGTCCGTCCAAATATAGCCGTCTCCCCTGAGATTGCAGGCAGGCAACTTTACCTTTAGCGCTCATCTCTTGAAATGTGTATCTGCAGTATAACTTAAGATTTTGAGCATTCAACATTTCAAAACGATTGGATCAAAAGGCAATGTTGCAGTCAGCATATGTAGAACATAAATCATGTAAACCTTTAATAGGCAAATTAATCTATTGGCAGGTCAAAATAGTGTGATCAGTCAGGATCACAAGGTTTAAAAGATTACAGATGAAAATATGTGGCCTATTCAAAAGGCACTCATGTATTATGTAATTAACTGCACAAGACATTTAAAACAACATAATTGAAAAGTAAGGAAGAGACGATATCCAATGTCACAAGATAATGGGGTCTGAATTCTGGACAATAATTCTTATTGCAGGCTTTAGACCTTCCAAAGTTCAGAATGATCACTCAAACAAGTAGGCCTAATGCACTTTACCTGGTTGGTCTTCATCCATGGTTGATTGAGAATTGCTGAAAGTGCAAAATATCTCTTTAAAAAAACAACCAATTCAAAAGAGAAATACTTGGAACTTGGAACTGTCTCCCCACCTTCAAGAAAAGGCTCAAGACACACTTGTTCCGGGAGTACAACGGCACTTAGGAATGCTTGGCTAGACCTGTTGCTAGTTTCCTCCAGGATCACAATGACTCTTATTGAGTGACTTGTTGCTCTTGTAGGTTAGTTATAACGAAGTTAAGTCTTGTACTCGCTGTGAAATATTTTACTATTAATTGTTCTTCCACAGGTACAGTCCTGCACTTTTTGTGGTTCATGTTGTTTTAATTTGCACTTTTTGTGGTTCATGTTGTTTTAATTTGTAAACTTGTATAACTGCATGCTCTTATGGGTCTTCCCTTTTGGCACTTGTTTAGTTTTCCACAATGTATGCTTCATGTTTTGGCTGCTTGCAATGTTTGGGACTACCTCGTTGTTATGATCAGTGACCTATGCTCTTTTGTAAAGCTCTCTCTTGGAAGTCGCTTTGGATAAAAGCGTCTGCTAAATGCATAAATGTAAATGTAACTTTTGTTCCAAGTGTGAGAAAGTAAAATGCAGAACATTGACCAATATCGCCCTCTCCTGGACAGGACCATCATTGTGCAGCCATCCCAAATCTGAAGGACAAGTTCCAAAGCCAACACAGATAGGGCAGCCCAACAACATATGTTTAAGTAAGTAAAAATAGTAAAAAATAAAATAAACTTGTGACTCAACAAAGAATATAAAACATACTTTACACTTCCAAGCTTTAGTTCCTGTAGGTAATTTCTGTCAACCCTCAACATCAGATCAGGGAATCAGATGGCTGAGTGGTGAGGGAGTCGGGCTAGTAATCAGAAGGTTGCCGGATCGATTCCCAGCCGTGCCAAATGACGTTGTGTCCTTGGGCACTTCACCCTACTTGCCTTGGGAATGTCCCTGTACTTACTGTAAGTCGCTCTGGATAAGAGCGTCTGCTAAATGACTAAATGAGAATATTTAGCAGGGTAAAGGTGACCTTTAGTCATTTAGCAGACGCTCTTATCCAGAGCGACTTACAGTAAGTACATGGACATTCCCCCCTATGCAAGTAAGGTGGGGCAGCGGCCCGCCTGGTCTACAATCTACCCAGACGCTCCCACGTTACCCCGCTCCTCATCTCCCTCCACTGGCTACCCATAACGGCCCGCATCAGATTCAAGACCCTGGTACTGACCTTCCGAGCAGTGAACGGGACTGCACCCGACTACATCAAGTCTCTCCTGCAGCCTTACACCCCCACCCGCCACCTACGGTCTTCTCCAGACAACCGCCTGGTGGTCCCACCGCTCAAGACCGCCCGGTCCCAACACAAGCTCTTCTCCTGCCTGGCCCCCCAGTGGTGGAATCACCTCCCCACCTCCATCAGAGACACAGACTGTCTCTCCACCTTCAAGAGAAGGCTCAAGACGCACTTGTTCTGGGAGTACAACGGTACTTAGGAATGGTTTGTTGAACCCAACGCTAGTTTCCTCAAGGATCACGATGACTCTTGCTTAGACTGTTGCTCTTGTTGGTTAGTGGTAGCTGATTTAAACTGTTGTATTATATTTAATCCTATTGTTATTGCTTTCCTACAGGTACACTTGCACTTAAAGATTCATGTTGTGTAATTGTAATTTGCTTAACTACATGCTCTTATGGTTTCTTCCCTTTAGCACTTATTTTTGGTTGTTCACAATGTGTACTTCTGTTTTTGGCTACCTGCAATGCTTTGGGGCTATCTTGTTGTTATTGTCAGTGACCTATGCACTTTGTAAAGGTCTCTCTTGGAAGTCGCTTTGGATAAAAGCGTCTGCTAAATGAATAAATGTAAATGTAAGGTGAAGTGCCTTGCCCAAGGACACAATGTCCTTTTGCACGGCCGGCAACCTATATATGGAGTCAGATGGCTGAGCGGTTAGGGAATCCGGCTATTACTCAGACGGTTGCTCGATTCCCTAGTATCCCTAATATATATATATATATATATATTAGGTATAATATCCGCGTTAATAACACGTTAACGCAATTTCACTTTTCTACTCACTTTAAATAATAAGATTGATACTAGACACAAAAATTGCTATATTTGATTGGCTTGGATGGTTTTGGGAGCAGTGTTCCTGCCTTCTTCTACGGAGACACAAAACTTTTTTTTTCAAGTACACAAATCTTTTTTTGCAAGACACAAATCGTTTTTGCGAGTACACAAATCTTTTTTTCACAAGTACACAAATCTTTTTTGCAAGTTACAATTCGATTTTGCAAGTACACCATTTTTTTTGGCAAGTTACAAATCGTTTTTACAGAGCTTGCTCGCTCTCCTGGCACTAATTTCACGCAATAAGGGCGTTCCCATGTGTCGATTTATACTTCTCCGACTCCGTTACGGACAGACGCACGCATGGAGTCGGACGGATTGGTTGAATTTTACGTGACGGTAAAAACGCAGAAGTATAAATCGGCTTTTAGAAAATTCAGCAGCGCCTAGCAGCGCCTAGCAGCGCCTAGCAGCGCCTAGCAGCGCCTAGCAGCGCCTAGCAGCGCCTAGCAGCGCCTAGCAGCGCCTAGCAGGGCTTAGCAGCGCTAGCAGCAGCAGCGTCCGCTCCGGTAATATATGGCAGACAACACTCGCAAAAGAAGCGAGCAGCTGACTGGATTCAACAAAATAGAAACTATATTGTTCAATATTAAGGTCAATCTGTGGTTGCTTAAGAATGTTTGAGTGAGATTTGAATATTATGGAGCAGGATATCGTAGTAGGCTATGAGACAACATGTCTTTAATGTATTTTATATTCAAGAACAAGTCTAATTTTGTGGATGTTTATTATGCAGCAGTATCGTTTGTGAGTGAATAAAATAAAATAAACAATTTAAATTGTGTTCCATCTGAACTTGTTATATGGACATTATCATCCAGTTAGGCATATTTTAAGTAAAGAACACCCTTTTAATGTTATTTTAATAACAAAAATGTGCAGCCCTATACATATATATATATATTCTATTAATAAATTAGAAATATTTTTTGGGGTGCTATCGGTGTGCTTTGGTCTTTTTTTGAGGGTGCTGAAGCACCTACTAGCCCCTCCCTAGCACCGCCCATGAGCGGAGGTGTCAATTGCGAAGACAATGGTACAAAAGTGGACCATAACAAACCTCTCTGCATTAGTTCAGGTTAATTATATGACAAAATTGTATGTTCCAAACAGGTTAGATGCGAATGCATGCAATGGGATGGACTGTGTAGGCAGAGCTGCAATACATTTTGTGTTTTGTTTTGATACACTGCTGTACAGCTGCAATATCCTAGAGGGAATGAATAAAGTACCTATCTATCTGGCAATGGTGTATGAGTCAGTCATTTTGAATGGTAGCTTCTGACCTCATTCTGATGTTTGGAAACATGTTGTAAATTCAATTATTGAATCTCCACCATGTGATTAGTCATATAATTTGTGCCAGATGTATCAAATCAAACATGTACTTGCTCGCCACTGTGCCATCTGCAAATTTCTGTTGGAGAAATGTAGTACCAAGGTTATCAATATATCATTATTCAGGTTAATGCTACGAATAAATGTGGATTAACATTTTCACTCATTAACAGCAAGGAACCACGAACAACAAACTCAACTAATTGCAATAAACCCTACATAACATACAATGTAGTAGGTGTGTGGTAGGTGTGCTTTTATATACATTTGTTTATGATTTATCTTTATCATATTACCTTTATCATATTTCAAACTGTATTTGCTTCATGCAATAGCACTGTCAATTCTCCCTTGAGAAAATTAGATAAACATTGCTTGACAGACTTTTCTATTATTTGAAGAACGAATCAGACTTATCAATGTCAATTTAAGTCAGTGCATATCCATTGAAAACCAAAAAAAACATTAAAAAAAAGATGTTGTCACACTAAATTATTAGAGTGGTTGCCCAATATTAAGACAGAACTGTTATGTGTATTTAAATTATGTATTGATTGAACAAAAAAGAACTAAGACGGTAATTATTGCCCACCTTTATCTATCAACCCGCCCACCTCTAATCGCTTTTTTCATCTCCATCAGTTACATTTACATTTAGTCATTTAGCAGACGCTCTTATCCAGACTTACGAGCTTGCTTCCAACATCTGTCCAGTCGAGTCCAGCTTCACTTATTCACAATGTCTTTAATGAGTGTTGGCTTTGACCTATTGCTCTATCAGTAAACCAAACATGCAGGCCTCGGAACTACAATAAGGGAAAAAATATATTGCCATAGCAAAATTACTAAGAACATTTGGCTCACAAGGGTTGAGAAAGTAGTCTACTCAGGAGATGTTGCTGAGATTACATTACATTTGGTCATTTAGCAGACGCTCTTATCCAGAGCGACTGACAGTAAGTACAGGGATATTCCCCCCGAGGCAAGTAGGGTGAAGTGCCTTGCCCAAGGACACAACGTCATTTTTGCGGGGCGGGGAATTGATCCGGCAACCTTCTGATTACTAGCCCGACTCCCTCACCGCTCAGCCATCTGACTCCCGTGAGTCAGATGAGAGATGAGATCAGATATGAGATCAGAGAATGCATTAGAGATTAATAGGTTGTGTGTGTGAAAACAATGATCAAACATGAATTTCAAGTAAGTACAACTGGCCTAATGGCAATGGTGAGGAACAGATTAAGTCATGCAAAAATGTTAACTGAACATTGTAACTGAATCCATGAATACTGATAAAAGGACGGCAAACAAAGGCTGGGAATTGATGGCAAATTACCTTATTGATTTACATGTTGGCCTATTTACATGTCATGTTATCAAGCCCTATAAGTACATCATGACAATGATACATTGTGTTCAATGTATCGTTTCTTAAGGCTGTGTCAATATTTATTAATAAATAACTAATTCACCTGGTTTAGTAGGCCTCCACATGTTTTAGACATTATATGGACATTATAGTAATCTTTTGGTCCCGGAGCAATAGTCAACTGTAATGTTCTTTTTGTATGGCTGACCTGGCCTGTCTCTCAAGCCAACATCCAATCACGTACATTCTTACATGATAGGGGTATTTCTCACCGCAATAGTACTGTATGTTGCAAAACTGTTCTGATCATCAGAGAAGCATATTAGGAGGCAAAGGGGTAGACAAAGGCTCGGTTTGAACCCAACTCGTAACTTTATTGTAATTTCACTCAGTGGCCTGTTGCGGGTGAGTGCTTGCATACTTTTACTGTGCACTTAATTTTCCAAACATTTCTCCGATTTCTCAGTACACAACATCCAGGAAGATAGTCCCCGATTGAGACTAGCTTTGAAAAAAGGTGTATCAGTTTTTCCAAGTCAGTTGCATCTTTTCAGTAATCAAATCAAACATTCATAACAGAAAGTTAATTTAACATGTGAGCTATTACGGTAGGATCTGAATAATTTTTAAACGGCTAGGCCAGTGAGTGCATGAACATCACAGCCTCGCAAGAACACTTTGCGAACGGGGGGAGGGTAGATTTTACAAAATGAGAAATTCGTTCGAGCGAAACGAAAGTATTCGGCTCCAATGACTTACACTGAACATTTAATGTCAAAAGAATACGTGCATTTTCATAATTTGATTGTTGGTTGTCGTTGATAGCCTCTCACTGGCTGTAGACTTAACATTCATCCGGTGAAGAAGTGTTCCTGTTCGTGTTATTGTACAGTGGTACTGGCGAACTGTTATGATGTGTCAATAAGTTTAAAGGAGGAGGCAGCCTGGGATGAGAGGGCCCTGGCATTTGTGTTGGATATCAGAGGTATGTTTCAACATGTAGATGCCGTCATGACAGAGAATTTGTTCATGGTTTACTGATAATGAGACTATAACTGTTGTTTTTGTTGACCGTACAGCCAATCAATTAGATATTTTGTATTGCTTTTATCAACACTTTGTGCGTTCCGCATGTTGCCATGCCTTTGCAGAACATTTTGTTTCACCATAGAGCTTTGATCAAGAGTTCTAATGTAACATACTTGCTCTCGCAGACGCACAATACATTTTAAGTCACTGTTCTGCAAAAAACCATACAGCAATAGAGCCCGAGTCATGTACGTTACTGTCAGATAAACTGAATGAACACTCCTCCATTGGCATCAACTGCAGGACTACGTTGTTTTCAAATGCTAGCGTCGTGTTTAAATGTGATCCACTATTCAGTTATGTTGCACATACATGCATACATGGAAGTCATTAAGTGACTGGAGGGGTTTGCTACCATTGAATGTTATGTCTATGACACGTCCAACTGGCTAGCAGTTTGTGTCTATGTGAGAGCTAGCAAGCCAGCTAACAAGCATATTCCTAGAACTGGGAGGAAATGGAATTCATGCCCACAGATTGCTGCTGGTGCAAATGCCCAAATCCGTAGTTTTAATTTACGAAATGTTTTCTTTTTTTCAAATGGGATACCTTTGTCGACAAAAGCATCAGTTTGGCTGAGGTGAAATATATTCGTTCTCCAAAGCAAGATGGACTCTCATTCGCTAGTCTGTCTTGTCAGACCCTAGATCGACATTTTGCACGGAAATGTAAATGTGAAGTGATACGCAGAACAGTGGTAAATCAACTAAATGTTAGTTCATGAATTAGAATTCATATTTCTTGAATGTTTGTCACAGCTTCACTTTTGCTATTGATTCTCTGACTGCCTTCGGCTTATGAACGGCACCGCCAGTCGTACCTGAAAACAACCTCGCGCTGTACCAGCCCATGCATTGAGTCTTCGAAACTCATCTGCTGTTGCCCTATTTATTGAACGCTCCAAGCTTTTTGCAGACTATTTGCATTGATTCTGAGTCTTTTTGACAACAGTTATATAAGTTGTCTCAAGTATGTGTAATACCCCCAATAGTTTGCAGCGTCGCATGTCTGTTTCCGCAAATTTGGAATATAGTTGCAAATCAGTGATGACAATTATCATATGGTCGCTGAAGTAGGCTACATATCTAGCAAAGGGCTCTTCTGATTGATGCATCAAGCTCTCAACTGAGAGCAGTGTCTTATATTTTATAGGTCATCATCGCATGACAAATCCTGACTGTCAGATTCATCTTCATCTCAGATACAGCATTGCCATTGTCTCTTGTCTTAAGTAAGTATATGCTTGTACTCCACTTGACATACCAAAATATTTGACTTATGTATCCACGTGATTATTATAAATGGAATGTACATAATTTGCTGTACCTATTTCATTTTTCAATATTTATTGATGATATACAATCCGTTACAAGCTGTCATAATTAGTATTATAATCAGAAAGGAATGCAACAACATTGTCAAAGGAAATGAATTTTTGTCAACGTTTATCCACTCCCACACAGTTAAAGCCATTGCATGAATTTAGAATCCTCAAATTATAACGTTCCCAAAAACAGAATGGCATTGCATTTCAACAAACAACTCATTGTGGACTCATTGTTGTTCACATAACTACCATTTTTGTTTTGTCCACTTATTCTTTTTGCATCTAAAACCTCAGTACCATAACACCCATGTCAGAAATACCAATAAAACCTGCTTTGTACAAAGATGTTAAATAAACATTCTTAGCTGTCTGTTGATAGGAGGGCACACTTATAAGCATCAAACAGCATACATTTTTCTGAGAAAATGTGATGAAACTATAGCAAATAGCAAAGGATAAGGTTGGGTTAGACTTCCACTTTGGTTGAAACCCAAATGGTGACTTCCCTATGTGGGGCTGTGTTTCATTAGAGCTTAGTCCCTCAAGTTGCTCAATCCATGGGGGAAAGGCTGGGTGGTTTTCAGGTGTTCTGTCTTAACTGTAACGTTCGTTTTCTCATTCAGGCTCAACCGTGCCATGAAAGGCGGAGGAAGAGTTAAGGAGCCACCAGTGGAAGGAGAGGTCAGCGGCAAACGCCCCAAGCGCAAGTGTCTACAGTGGCACCCACTACTCTCAAAGAAGGCTCTGGACTTCTCAGAGGAGGAAGAGGAGGAGGACGAAGAGGAACTGGAAAAGGTAAAGTGTGGTTACTCTCACAGTTTGATCCACCTGAGTTGTGAATTTTAAATTTAGTGACACAACCTTGTATGGCGAGTTTGCAAACAGCCAAGTGCAAGGGCACAGTATGCACGCATAATCCACCAGATCAGAGGGGGACAATTACTTGCAAAATACAAGATGTCAGCGAAACACAAATACAGACTACTTGAACTACAGATGCAGTGCATATTGCCCATCATACAATGGGTGGCACACACACATGGATTCCTGAAATTATAGATAGGGCACCGTGCTTGCAATGATGTCGGTGACACACACAGATTTCTGTAAAATATAGATAGTGCCCGTGATGCAGCTGGTGATGGCAGTTCTTCTCAGAGGTTTTGGTACCTATATTTCTCATATCACACTCTGAAGTACTTATTCAAACTCCAAATCATCTATTCTCATCAAATTGCCAATGCTGTGGTAGCTTAAATTCATGCAAATGATTATGTGGGTTTTATTTGTCTGCTGTTTCCAACATATTCAATTGCTTATGTTATGTTGATCAAAATATATTATATTGGTTCTCTCTTAACTTGTCTCTTAACTTAACTCTTAACAAACATCTAAACATTTAGTTCATAACATAAGTCATTACATGCACAATTGTTAAGCCAGTGGTCATAATTGTTGGCCTAATTCACCAAACAGCACTTGCATGTACAGTTCTGTCTACTAAGGAGGCCAAAGTGGTAGGAATAGTGCCCATGTTCGTGATCCAGCTGGTGATTATAATGTGTCGTTGATTTGGTGTTAAGAGTTTGTGCAGATTTGTAATGTGCAGGCAGTTTTGACATCAGTTCCATTAACTGATAAATACATTTATGTAACGAAATTCACTGATCTATACTTAAACTATATCCACTTTATATTTTCGTTCTGTTAGCTAGCCAGCATTTCATTCATAAAGAAACCCCTTATGAAGCAGAGATTCAATGCTATGCCAGCAGTCAGCATTAACCTGGCCAAATTGGTTGTAAAAGCAAATTTGTTTCTAAATAACAAAACTGAATTTCCCTATTTTCCTTACTACAAAGTCCAGTGGGATAAGCGCTTAGTTTCATTTAATTTAATTGCAAATGCCTTTGTTTATCGCATGAGTCATCAACGAAACAAAAATCACTGAAGTTATCAGACAGCCCCCGAGTGCACACGCTAGTGAAGCGTATGGTGCAAAGGATGACTAGAGGACCAATCAGAATGAGTTGGATTATAAAAATGACACCCGCGAAATAAAAATCTTTGCAGTGTCCGGTTCTCCAGATAATCGTGAGAAACTAATGCGGAAACACACACACACACACACACATATTCATGGCATTATTAGAGAGATGTAATATTTGTTCCTTTGTTTTTTTGCTTTTTAAAATTTGTAACAGAGTTGAATAGCTCAAGCCTCAGTATAAATACTGCCCATTTGTGCCAATTGAAAGAGTAGCATTTTTGTGGCATAGCTGGTTAAAACGGTGTTTATGAGAAGTGGTCTTGGCATTAGTGAGTCTGAGGACCCGAGTTCACATCCCAGCATGGGCAGACCAAAAGCTCTTCTGACGTCACCTGTTACACACTCAAGGGTTTAACACAGGCTCGGAGAGGTTGTGAAGAACAAAGAAGCGAGTTTAGTGTACCGGGTGTATTTAATAAATGGTATTTTCTCAGGAGACACAACTATGCAGAGAGACCCGGGGTCCAGAGGTGCAGTGTGGTGGCCCTATCGAGGGAGCGGAGGGGGAGGAAGACCCATCGGAACAGCGGGCCCGTCGGCCCATGAATGCCTTCCTCCTCTTCTGCAAACGTCACCGCTCTCTGGTGCGACAGAAACATCCACGTCTTGACAACCGCGGGGCCACCAAAATTCTGGCTGACTGGTGGGCTGTTCTGGAACCAAACGAAAAGCAGAAATACACTGACATGGCCAAAGAGGTGGGCACTAGACTTTATTGCTTTAACATTTTAACATCTGAGCCATTTTAGATTGTGTAGGTACCAGTAGTGTATATAGTAAGTACATCAGATAATCAAGGACCAGAAGTAGACAATTCTAACACTATTACAGTGGCCAGACACAAGGAACTGTCTGTGTGGCACAGCACAAGGTAACCACATCTCAGTTACTAGGCATGGTGCACTGCAGTCTTGAGTGCACCAGTGGAAGACGTTTCATCGGCCCATCTACCTTTAGAAAGTGCAGGATCTCAAATACAACATGCAGAAAATGTCTTATATGCTAGTACCACAAGACTGAACAGTGCATTCGTTCATGACTCCCTTAGTCAAGTAAAAATACTCTTTGTAGGGGGAAATTGACATGGCAGATTATAGATATGTATTTGCATTTGAAGTAAATAATAATTGTTGAACATCATCTGGTTCTTTAGTACAAGGATGCGTTCATGAAGGCTAACCCGGGCTACAAATGGTGCCCCACTACCAACAAGCCAGTGAAGAGCCAATCCTGCCACCCCGTCAGTAATGCCCGTAAAAAAGTGTGGACCTTCCCATCTAACTCCACCAAGGACTGTGCTGCAGCCAAAAAAATGCCCAAGACTGAGAGCATACCACAGCTTAATTTTGCCATGGCAGGTATGAATCCTCAGACATGTCTAGGAAAGAAGTTACGAGTATAGCTAAAATAATAATAATAACCAAATCATGATATCAAAGTGTGTATATAGAAGCAATATTATTGTTGTTATAGGTTTTTATATTAGAAAGTGAATTTTAAGAATGATATATTCATGCTTTTGAAGATCCTACGAAGATGGGGGGCCTAAGCATGCTACTATTGGCTGGGGAACATGCCCTCACTGCCAGAGAGGTATGTAAAGTTGCCAGATGCTGTCTTAAATTGCCACAGCAAAATATCAAGTGACTAACAAGGTATCCTCGTAAACAGCGACAATGGTGAAAATACTAAATGGGAAAAGTTATGTTCAGTAAAGATCAGCTGGATATCTTAGAAATGCCCTTTGACAGTTACTACACAGTAACGGAATTAGATTTTGTTTTCATTTTTCCTGCGCAGATTTCCTCTAGCTCCTCACTGTCTGTAGGCACAGACACCGCTAAGCATCCTGGGAAATCCTCCTTCTTCCATCTTGCTGAAGTAAGGCCAACACTTAACACTGCATCAATACTCAGATATTGAATATATTTTGAACGCCCCATTTAAAAAGGTCGGTGTTGTTTTCTCATGAACATAACCTGGCATTCTTTTGCAAAGTGTTATGGTTTGTTCATGCATAGGTTTTAGGAAAGATATTGAAAAAATTCAATTAACGTGTCATATTACTGTTCGTGAATTTGTCTGAATGAAATCTTTAAGTGTACATGGAAATTATACCTTAAAATGAACTCTGCTAAAAGGTATGTGTATAATATGGCTGTATTGTTGCTACACCGCCCTAAAAAGTAATTATGCACAGTGAATGCATGCGCAAAGAGTTCTTCAATTTCAGGGGAATTAGCTTATCAATGGTTGTATCTGTCCATAGAGGGCAGCAGGTATCATAATCTGAAAATCAGGGATGGCCTGCTGGAACCAGTGCAACCTGGGTTTATTTGCGAGTATATCTGCATTTTGGGTTTGGAAATGTTTGAGATGATTCTTTGATTCTACCCCAGATCTCTTCCAGTACTCCTCAGCCCATTTTAGCAGACACAGCAGGAGAGGTCAAGCCCATCTGGGGGGATAGGGACAAAGTGAGTATTCTCTTAAAAATATTCCAGTCCTGTGTCTATGAAAGTTATAATTTCACAAGTCTTGGATTGAACTAATCCAACTTTTGATGGCTTTCTCCCTGTTCAGTTGTCATCTGGGACCTCTCTGGAGAGTGTGCCTGATGTAGCAAAAAGCAGGAGCGAGTCCCCTGCTTTCCAACTTGTGGAGGTATTTGTTCTAATAATAAGTGTTTTTATGGATATTAATGGCCTTAAAGCTGGGTTAGACAAGTTTAGTGAAGTTAGCTAGTTTAGCTTCTTTTTGAGACAATTCAAACCAAAATATCCCACCCCCTCCCCTTCAAGCCACTCCCACAAAACTACAGTAACATGCATTGAGTGCAGGGGCAGAGTGCTCGCAGGCAGGTAGGTAAACAGACAGGTAGCCCGTCCAATCATTAGCAATGGTACGACCTAATGATTTGTTGTGTTTATTACTGTCTTGCGACGCCCACAGAAGTCGGATTGATTTCATATTACCGTCAAACCTTTATATGTATTGGTAGCTATCAATATGTGTAGTTTATTTAGGCAAATGTTTAAAAAAGTGCCTTTCAAACACATTGGATACCCTGTCTCTAAACTGTATGACACTAACCATCATCAGAGAGATTACCCCAGATGATCACCTTTCATGTGGGTTAATTGTTGGTTTGGACAGCCCTGTTGGATCATGCAGGGTTTGTTGCTCTCACATTTACACAGGTCTCCTCCGAGTCTTCCCAGTCTGTGGCAGCAGAGGGAAAGCAGTGTGGGCAGTCCGCTCTCTTCCAGCTTGCTGAGGTGATGCAGAAAGAACACAAAGAACACATCAAAGTTGCATGCTTGGCTTTTGCTGTTAAAGATGACTATAATAGTTCAATGGTTCAACTACCTCTTTGTCAATTTTTTGTTACCTTGGTATGATTTGTGTTTTATTTAGATGTGTTTGGCCTCCGAAGCCGGGAAGATGGAGGCTGTGGCCTCCCAGCCTCAAGATGAGACTCCTCCCACCCCACAGTTAAAAACTGAAACAGTGGTTACGGAGAAGGCAGAGAATACTCTCGATCTATCCTCCTCTCTTCCTCCCTTATCTTCCATTTCATCCTCTACTACAAAATATTCCATTCCCCTATCGTTTAAAAGCCAAACCACAAATGTCAAAAAGAAGAGGAAGAAGAAAGAGGGCCCTAAAGACGAGCCCAAAACAGCAGACAAAGACAAGAGCCTTGCCCCGCCCAAAAAGATACTGAAAAAATGCCAGTCGTCTGAGTCGGCACTGGATAGCGTGTTCTATACTATCGAGGCTGTGGCCAAAGGGGCCTGGAGAGAGACCGAGACGACTTCCAAAAAGAAGGCCTGCACTGCCAACGGTGAACGAGCCAGTCTGGGTGAACCTGGCTCGCCAAAAAAGAAGATCAAACCCAAAGCCAAGATTCCTCTCAAACAGAAAGAGGAGGATGAGATGGAGGTGGCGGAGCACAAAGGGGAGTGTGGCCACTCAACATCAGCTGTGGAGATAATGAAGGTGGAACCGAAGCCAGTCTCCCCCAAGAGAGAAGAGGAAGAGGAAGCCTGTATCAGAAGCACAGACATCCTAGGAGGCACGATGGAGACTCCCAATCCTTCAAGCCCCCCACATGCCAAGCTCAAAGATGAGGAAAGAGAGAGAGAGAGGGATGCCGAGGCCAGCGCAGAGGGTTGTGGCTCAAGGAAGTCGGAGCGAAGCTGCAAAGGGGCCCTCTACAAGACACTGGTGTCTGAAGGAATGCTGACCTCACTGAGGGCCAATGTAGACCGAGGTACACAGTGAACCCATCTCCACAATCATTACCAGCACAATTCCAAACATCCTCTGGAAGTGCATTTTACGTTGATAACATTTTACTGTGTAAATTCTACTATTGTGTTGTTATGATCAGGTAAAAGAGGCTCTTTTCGGGGAGGTGCATCTGACCATGATGGAGGCTGGACTGATGAGACCTGGGCTTTCTCTCAGACGGGAACTAATAACCCCAAGAAGCTGAAGAAGTCAAAATCTAAAGATGAGCCAGCACCAGGGTAAAGCTTCCTTAAATCTCTTCAGTCCCTAAATGAATCACAATTGGCCAGTTAATAAGTTTCTTGTTTGGTTTTCAGACCAATCAAAATGTGTAATTGTTATTCACTTGACTCGTCTCTGTACATGTTGCTCCCCCCGCAGCCTCGGGAAACTTGAGGAAGAGTTTGAGAAGAAATTCAATAGCTTGCCGCAATATAGCCCTCTGACATTTGATAAAAAAAGCACAGGTGTGGCTAAGAAGAAAAAAATTGACAGTGGCACTGTACCAGAGGAGTCCCAAAAAAACGGGAAGGGTGAGCAGAGAATATTACCTCAGTGTTTCTTCAGTGTTCGTTTTTTGTTTATTTTTTACTGTAGAAATCGCTCATTCCAGTCATTCCCCATTATAAGCCTGACAAACAGGAACAGAATCTCTCATGACATTGTTCTCTCTCAAGACATTGTTTCAATTTAAAGCTGCAATAGGTAACATCAGAAGATGAATTCAAATATGAGAAATAACACCCCCAATTTATGTCTGGACTTTCAAGCTTTTATCCATTTCGAGTTTGATTGACAGTGGTTTCACAAAACAAGCCAAGGTTGATGGCCTGCCTCGTGGAAGACAAATGGCTGGAAAATAATTACTGTAATATAATTGGTAGAAAGTAGTGGGCTGCTCCAAAATGTTAATTGACATTACACTGGAACTGAGCTGTCTGTGTTGCTAAACAACTCTTAGAGGGGCTCGCTCATAGCTTACACAACATAGAGGACAAAACTGTACCTAAAACCTATTGTACCTTTAACCTAGCATTTCCATGCTCTTGTTCCTTTTTTAAATATTTTTTTATTACATCAGGTTCATCTCCATCTCAGAAAAAGACCTCATTCCACAAGATTGTTAGCAAGTACAAGCACAAAAAGGAGAAGCCCAGTACTGTGGACAAAGGTGAATTGGAATATTCCTGTTGTGAATATTGGTTAGATGTGTGATTGTTCTAGGGGAGATGTTGGTGTATGTAAGCCACCCATGTAAGTAATTAACTCTCTAGATGAGCAAATTGTCAACACCTATTCATTACTTTGTGGTCTGTTCCCAATCAACATAGCTTGCTGTGCTACATTGTGGCACCATTTCCAAAGCATCCGTTTCTGAGACCTTTGGTATTTGTGAATTTCACAAACAAGCTTGAACTCCATAGTTTTCTGAAAAAGCAGCCTTCTTTGAACACAATTCCTGACCATTCTACCTCAACTACAGTGATGATTGGGAGTGAATCCAACGTGTCAGAGCCACTGACCAAGCCCAAGCCTGGTGTCCCTTGTCCAGCCATGAGCCCGGAAACCCATAACAGCAGCTCAGAGATGCTTGTGGGCAGCCAGAAGAGAAAGGCCAGGAAGAGCAAAATCACCCACCTGGTGCGCACTGCGGACGGCAGGGTGTCCCCGGCTGAGGGTAAGTGGCTGGAGAGATAATCAAACCATTCGGTAGTTAAATAACACGTAGAAGAAAGTAACCAGATTTTAAAGGGGGCGCTCAAGAGCCATTACAAGTGAATTCCGTATTAACGCATCCTTTTAATAGTTTTAAGGCTAGAGTCTAATAGTTTCTGCTGAGCTGACAATTGTCCTTGCTTTCTTACCAGAGGACAAAGTAAGAGAGCTGAACCAGGAACAGGATGATAAGCCATTACCCCAAGAGACCTTATGCAATGAGAGGAGGAGCCAGAGCACCCCAGGACAAGAAAAGACAGACAGGAGCAGCGGGCCTGAAGACCTGCCCACCTTCTTCAGTCTCGCCGCCCTGGCTGAAGTGGCTGCCATGGAAAACATTCACAGGTAGGCTTTTGAAATGACCAAGCCCAGACAACATTTTGTGGTCGACTTACAATGTTATCGTCTTTCCTCGTCAGTCGTTGGATTAAAATCAATAAATTCTGACCCTAGCTCTCTCGTCTACTCCTGTTGCAGGGGCCAGCGTAGCGACGGCAAGAAAAAAGACATAGCCCAAACCCCAGTGCTCATCTCCTGTGCTGACCAGTGAAGTGGAATCAGCCCCTTATTCCAGAGAAAGAGCAACAAAATGGACGCTTGTGAGTGCGCACTTAACGGTCCTTGAAATTCTAACCCCTGTCCTGAAGGGTGGTTGGAACGTGGAATATCGGACAGGCTCCAACCCTTCCCTTCTAAGATGAATTTGCTTGAGCTTTGGTCAGAGTGGGAAAGAGACCCCCTTACTTATCACCCAGCCCACCGTCTCAGTGTTCCTCCTCCTAACCCCTCCTTAGATAGGAGAAGGGTGCCTTTTTCCTCTTTTCTCTATATGCTATCTAGACTCTAGAGGATTTTGTGGAAGAACCGAGCAGTCTCCCAGTGCATGGCTTTCCTCTCTGTAGAGGTGGTTGTGAGTAAGTTAAAAAGTTTATCTTTTTTGTCAGATCAATTTGCTAGTAAGGTCAAGTTTTCTAAACAAATTTAGCATTTTAGAATACCTTTAGAAACCTATACACATTCTTTCTACTCGCAAGAGAACATAATTTTCAGTCAGAGACGCGTAGAAATCCCCATCACCAATAATAGCTCTAATCTTAGGATGAATCTAATTTTGTGGCTTCCTTGCACTCCTACATGCTCGAACTGAAACTAACTTAAGTCAGGGTAAATTATCCATTTAGACGGACAGACTTACCCACCACCCAGACACCTTGCTTGTCTTTAAACATGGTACATGTGATTTTGGTTTAGCCTGTTTGAAGAGTTAGAAGAGATGCAGCTGACCCATCTTGAACCATGTAATCCTGTCAGAAATTAATGACTTCAGCATCTTCAAGTATTTCAGATTTCTCCATAACTGTCAACATTCCCACATTATAGGAACTGTTACAGTAGTTTGCAGAACCCACTTAATTAAAAAGATTGTTACACAGTGAGTTATATAGCTATTCACATCAGTTTGCAGGCTGTACATTCTTTTTCCCCCCATTTCTCAGTAGTGTTTTTAATTGTCTGTCTTAAGTTGTCAGTGAAAGCTGGCGGTTGGGCCACTTAAATGCGGCTAAGTCTTGCTAGTTTCTGACACCATTGATGGTTCTCTATGCTGTATAGCCTTAACCTTCCAAACACCACAACCGTTACCAACTGTATCGCAACCTTCCCTAGACCAACCTCCTCCTGAAAGTCATCACACATACCTTTGACACGGTTCCATCAGTTTGAATATACTTGAATGATGAAATGCATTGTTGTGTCAATACTTAAGCAGTCTGCGTAGCATCTGTGAGGCTAAGTCAAATGTGTGCTAATAGTTTCCTTGGGTAGGTGATTTTGAACACACTGCACTAATTTTTTGCTAAAGTAGAAGAAGCTTTTTCTAAGTAGGATCATTATGTTTCCTTTAGTTTCATTTCTTGGCGGCCTTTGAGATTCTTATGCCAAGTAAATAGTTCACTCTTAGGCAATCAGCATAAATCAATGTTTGTGATTTGAAATGATTCGTGAAATCAGTCCTGGCTTTTAATGTATTAACATTGTTTTTCCTATTTTTTTCATTTGCGTGTTCTTCGAACCCAAAAATGGAACAGGCTTACTTTCATTCCGTTCTCAGATGGATATATATATATATATAATATAAGTACATTACAGTCATTCCTTTGTTTACAGTGTGTAAACTGTAGTGATAGAGGAAAGCGCTAAGCTGTTTAAAGCTTAAAAATGCATTTTCTGGTTCTGATAGAAAGAAGCCTTCTTGGACTATCAACTCCACAAGGGCAAACTCTTTTAATAAGTCTGTTTGAAGATAATCCCCACCAATAGGTCCTCTAGGAAGTTGCCATGATGCTACAACTAGTCTTTTCTTAGGTAGACAACTTTTTGTAGGTCTTGGATACAATAGTGCTTTTTCTCCTGTTGTCTTTGACTTGATCGTGATATTTTTTTGTTGTTGCTGTATTTAATTATCCTTCTCTAAAAAATGTAATGTGCATTATGATGTTGATTTTATCTTATGATTTATTTTTCTTTGCTTCCCTATCTCAGTGGTCTTTCCTGAGGTCAGGTTTAATGGATTTAAGACTGTTGAAAAGAAAAAGAATGCTCATATTAAAAAGGATGCATCTATGCCTACCTGTTTCGCAAATAGGCAGTGAGACAAAATGCAGTGCTTTTAGAGAAGTAGCTGAATTTTCAGAATCTGGGAGTTAGTGACTGCATTGTCCTCTCTTGGGTTGTTGTCTGTGTGCTTCCTGGCCCCAAAGTAGAAAGTAAGAGGCTATACTAGCTCGTCCCTATCCTTAATGTCCAATGGAAGCTCCATCCAAGGGGTGGCTATGCTCAATAATAAAATATTTCCATATATCTGATTTGGCATGCAGGTGTCATCAGGAAAAATAATGATGCCGGTCGGTGTTTTGATTGGTTAACAGGTGTGCCCCTTATAAGCATGTGATAAAGAAAGCAGGCTGTGATATATGAAGCAGGATGTGATTATGAACATGTTCTCTTAAATGCTTATAATGACCACTATCTAGTGTGTTGAATGCAGATGCCCTGAAGGTGTAATTTCTAGGTTTGTTAGCTTCAAGTTATGCCAAGAGCTAGCCCCTGCTCAAACCTTTACTGAGATGGGCCAGTATGGTGACCACTTAACGCACACCTGTTAAACAATATCTATCAGTAATACTTTTATTGTGATACTGGCTGATATTATGAAGACTGGCTTTTTCCTATATAGGTTTTATGTGTTCAGGCACAATTTCAGGGATAAGACTATTTAAACCTTATCCCTTATTAGCTAATGAATTTAAGAAATCAGATGTCAGACCTTGAACTTTAAAAGAAAAAAGATTACAATATTAGCTATATATTTTTCCTCAGATAAGAGATGTTAAATATAGGATGAGTTCATCCAAGCAGTACCTATAGTTATTGCACTGATGGATATCAGTGTAGTTATTTTATAGACGCTGTGCCCCCCTCTCCTCTCCAAAAAGAGTGGAAGTCTACGTGCTTGTAACAAGTGACTTCACAGACATTTGCCAAAGAAAAGGGAAAGCTGTCTTTAAATGGAAATTATATTGAAAAAGAAAGTTGTCATAGCAGTTGCACTGCATTTGCTCTGTTCTTCAGGTAACAAATGTATTATATCAGCACAACAAATCCTATGTATTCTATGGAAACGGTCTACAATGTACCGGCACATTTTAATGCCTCTTTTAATAGACAATATTTGCACCTTACAAGCCAACCAAAATTCTATCATGATTTTGAAAATGTAATTTGTATCCTGACCTCCCCTGCCTAACTCATCTCAAGAGCTTTAAGCCTTCCTCCATATCATGAAGTCAATTTGAACAGTTGTGCAGGTATTCAACCATTGTTCTATGAAATTCAACATTTGTATTTTGATTAGTTTGATCAATTTCAAATTAAGTCTAATACAAAACCCCATTGAAGTTATCACCTTCCACCTTTTCTATCTATAAGATGCCTCTACAAAGCTCAAATTCCTATTTAAGCTATTGGAAAAAAAACTACAGATAAAGATACCCTTTTGTGCTAGTACTGTCTCTTGAATGTAATCAATCAATTTTGTACCTGTATTTTTATAATTCCAACTCAGTCTTGATTGTACTGTATATGTATGGATGGTAGACTGTTCCCACATGTGAATGGTTTGCTATAACCAATGGTCCTCACGATGAGACGGCTGCTGTGCTGAGAACTCTGTGGAAGTTTATGGAGTTGTATGTATGTTAGACTGACCGATGAGATTTTAATTTTGGTTTTCCAGTGGAGGGGACGATATTGTCCCTTTTTTTCTTTTCTTTGCAGTAAAACGGAGCTCAGTTTAGGATGGTGAAACCAGGGACACGGCTGCAATTACACAGGACAATTGCCAAACACTCTGTATTCAGATTATTTATTACATTTTCCTTCTTTTTTATAGATGTATCTTTTAGTCAAAGAAGAAAAATATAAACTGAATATGCACCCATTCAAAATTTACTATATAACTCTTTCTTCCCTTTATTGGAATGTTGATCATGGCTCCTTTGGGTTTTGTGAAGAGGTTATGCCAGATCTCATAAATATATTTCCTTTGATAGTTTGTATAATGTGTGCTCGGTTCTGATTCATGTTAATAGTACTGTATCATGACATGTTTGGTTTTTGATTGTTACAACCTAGTTGTTTAATGCAGCCTTGCCTTACCGGAGCCCCTGCTTAGTGAGGGATCCTTTAGCCATCCCCTCTTTCACGACTTGTATGTCATAACACTGTCTGCTGATGCAATTATTATTCCTTTAACACTGTCTGCTGACTTAACTATTATTCCTTGAAATATTAAAGTAACCTATATTAATGTTCTTCCTCACAAGCCTGTTCTTACATCAGTGCGATATGTCTTAATGTATTCTCGCAAACTTTTTACGGTCCTTACACCAACTGATCATGTCCATAAGAGCTAGAAATACCTAAAATTAATTTGCATAATATAAGGTGTAGGATAAGAAACCATTCTAAATAGCAGGGACTTTGAACGTGACATTTAGATTTTCCTTAAAGGTTATCAGTTACAGTTTAGTTTAACATTTGAGGTTTATAAAATATTTCTGCAACTATAAAAAAAAAGCATGTAAAAAAGAAAAAATAAGCATATATATATATATATATATATATATATATATACACACACACACACACATACATATATGGTTAACTGGACTTAATGAAAAAATAAATAAAAAATAGCTACTTTTAGCTTCACTATGCCCATCAACTGACTTTATAGATGGATCATAAGTATTCAAAATGCTCATGGTTGTCCGTTATTAAGTATACTCAGTGTGGTTGCGTGCTCAAGGAGCTTATTGAGTGGCAAGGTAGAAGAATTGTCGATCCAGGTTGTCATCATTCGAACGTCAGTGTCTCTGGCTCTCTGCTGGCTGAGGGGGGTGCTGACGTCTCCGACTTCTGACCCTCTGCTAAAGCTTTAAAATGCTGAGACCAGGACAAAAGAATGTTACCTCCATGTTGACCAATTACACAACAAAATAAAGGTAGGCTTCTATCACATACTACAGTTGATGTTGTATTAAGATAATATTTTATGATTATGAATGAATACATTCAGAGTCCTCCCCCCCCCTAAATCGATAATTTTGGCAACACCCGCTTCTATTATGAATTCTGGGTGACAGCATGCTATTGTTGCATGATAAGAACTCAAACCAATCCCTAGATGTTTGAAATCAGAGATGAAAATTATGCCATCTCCTACATGACGTACCTGGGAGTTTTTGAACTCAGAGTATAGAGTGAACAGCACATGGAGGGAGTGGATCCGGCTCTTATAAACAGGGATATCCAGAATACCTTTTTGGAAAGCACACGGAGGATATATGTTATTTAGATAAACACCGACATTTCACTCGCACTCAGAAGACATGGGCAGTGGCGGCCCTAGCACATTGTGTGCCCAGGGCGAGTTTAACACCGACATTTCACTCGCACTCAGAAGACATGGGCAGTGGCAGCCCTAGCACATTGTGTTAGGGCCGCCAACACCCCCCCCCCCCTCCCCGACAGCCAACGGAACGAGCACCGCTACTACCTGCCAGCGGCAAACAGAAATGCTGCACGGCGGCACCGTTTCAGCAAGCAGGGGTGCAGCAGCCTGAAGGGGGTGCCAATATGCCAATTCCCCAAAAACTGAAATGATAAATTTGAGAAAACCGCGCAGAGATTTCTTTTTTTTTTTAATGCTTGTACGCCCCCCACGTGACATGACAAAATGCCCCCGGTCTACCCGTGCCTAAAACCGCCCCTGGACATGGGTGCACAACTTTCATCAGAATGGAAATAATTAGAGCGGTTGGCTGAAATACAGGTATGGAACAAGAGAGCTGATCCAAAAACTCACCACAAATCACATCGATGTACTCTGCCAAATCGCAATTGATATCAGCAGTTGGTAGGCAGACCTAAAAAAAATTGGAAAGCAATTTAAAAATGAGGTTTCAGTCAAGGAAAAGGTGTTTATTTAGCAAAATGCATAAAATAATTTCAGTGATCCAACGGAACAGAGGGAAAATGTCATTTTACCTTCCCCAGGAACTCTTCAAACTCTGGTGGCCACTCTTGCATTAGGGTGTCGATATCTGGCATGGCCCTAGACAAAGAAATACATTATTTACTTATACAAAATGAGCGACAAACTGCTCCAAGTGTCATCCTTCTGTAACACAGCAAACTGATGCATCAGTAAATCAGGAACTGAAATAAACACTGAGCACTGAGTTTGAGGTGCTGGCTGAATGCTTGCGTTGTCGTGTTACTAACAGTAACACTTGCCTGGTGTAGTGGACAGTGGCTGGGGGTTTTGAGCGATGCAGCTCACTGATGCTCTCCATCCAGCTCTCGATGGCTTTGGGATTCTTCTCTGGGTTCTCGATACTTTTAACTTTCACCTCCTGAACAGAGGGACGTGGATAAGTACCTTTACTATGGCGGAAAAGTGTGGAAATTATATGTGTGGGTCAAAGTAGTGCTAGTGTAGGTATATCCTTCACATATCTGCACTGTAGTGTGTTAATACTGAGTTGTTTTTTCGTGGTATAACTTGACTTATGACTGGCACAGCATATGACTCACAGTGATATTGTGCTGCTTGCTATTCTCTGAGAGCCACAGGGACAACACAGTGGGGTCGGACTGCTTGGTGCAGGGCTCATCTAGCACCAACAGACCCAGGTTGTCTGGTTTGCCATCAGGCCGTGGCACCTGCAAGTTAAGTTGAATACTTTTTCAGTCATTCTTCCTTCCTCTGTACATCTAACATATTTTAACACTTCCTCGCGTTTTTATATATATTTTTTTGATCAAATAAGACAAAAGATGCTTGAATCTGAACCAGATTATCTGAGCAGGGTCAATGCCTTTTGTGATATTTTAATATTATTTATTTTCATGTTTACACTTACTTTAAGAAAAGCATCAATGTCTCCCACAGCTGGAATGAAGTCTGGTATGAAAGGTTTCAGCTTATGGTCCAATTCAATATTCTGAGGAGTGTACCTACAAAAGTAAACATGTATTATAACCAACTCATGTATTTAAGACAGTATAAGTAAACATCATAAAATTGGTTTAAAACAAACAAACACAAACCATTTTTGTGTGGAAAAAAATTCTTAATTAACAGAGTTGGAAATATTCAGCAGCAACAGTTAAGCCCTTGACTCACCGTGTGATGTACTGAAAAAGCTCTTTGATTTCAGCTGAAACAGGAACATGGTCATAGTCTGCTGGGTCGTATGCCCTGGAAGTAAACATGTATTTTGACAGAATCCTTATCAGGCCACAACCCCCCGCATTTGCATTAGGACTAGTGTTTGATTTATATTGACAAAACAAGGAAAACTCTAATACCAGTCTTTGCATTATTTTTGTTGATAACTAAAATTAGTTAGTGTTTTGAGGATGTTATTTATAAGGTCTAATTAAGACTAGTTCAATTACTGATGCATGTAAAGAAATACAAGCTCTCAATACCGATCTTTAAATTATATCTTCAATTCCCTGATAAAGGCTATTCTTACTCCTCTCATCTAAAACTGACCTGCACATAAAGTCGGGCTCCTCGTCCTCTTGCTTCTCCCTACCAAAATACTGTTGACTCTCAATTGACAGTTGACTGTCAAATTGCTGCCTGCTTTAAGTGCACACTTGACTGGTTAGAAGCATTCGTAGAAGATTACGGTTGAAGTTGTAGTGCTGTGTGAGCACCAATAACATAACTTGGCACTGTATTTGCTTCCAAAGCAAGTAACTGAAGAAATCTAACCTGAACGCTGATGTGACATTTAATTAGTAGAAGTGTCTATTTAAGCTTTGTGTAGAGAAAGTATCAAACCCTGTATGAGTGATGGGTTTTCGTGGACTTCATATGCATTTTTTGGGCAAAATACCCTTAACTGCTCACCCTTCTGGAGCAGAACCCGGCTCGGCTTCTTCCTCATCAGACTCTGTCTCATCGGAATCCTCCTCCTCCTCTTCCTCATTGTCACTCACGCCGGGGTGGCCGTTGAGTTGCTCTTTCGATTTAGGCTAGACAACATGCAACATAAGCCTTTTAAGTCATACAATTGCGATGTAGCTGTGGAGGTGTCATGCAAATCTGTGATACCCTACAAGCCACAGCTGCATATACTGGACCCTTCAGATGCATTTATGGGTAAACATAGCTGCTGTGCAACAGTCTACGAGTACGATCATAATGCACTACGTACGATATGAATTACCTTTCCATCATCCTCGAATTCATCACTGCTGTTGTTTGCCATTTCAAGCAGCTGCCTGCTCGTCTTTCTCGACGCTAGTAGGATATGAGACGACACTGCAAAACGTTATAATTTTTTCTACAAGATTACTGTATTTATATTATAATCTAGATAAATGTAATCTAGCTAGACTACCACAATGGGGTCTCCTCCGCATGCACATTATGTTGACAAAACGTTAGCTTGCTAGCTCGTACCTGTTTCTCGAGGTGTTGGGGTATAAACACTGGCTATTTCCTCTGCGTCGTTCACCTCCAAACACTCGTCGTAGGGTTGATTAGTTATGAACTTGGTCTGATCCACGAAAACATTCAGACACTTACAGTAACGCCATCTGGCTGGCTACTGATAGCACGCTAAACAAGTTAGAGTACACTAGCTTGCTGAGACCGACCGTCGGTACAGTAGTAGCTAGTAGTAGTAATGTTGGGTAGCCTAGCTAATGAATAGCTAGCTAGCAATGCATGTGAAATATTTAACATTCAATACGAATATTAACATTTCCAGGAACAGGTTAGGAGGACATGTATCATAATTACATTTGCAACTATGAGATATTAAATATTTGGACCAAACCGTTAATAAGACACTCACCTTTTTGTCCTCAACCTTCTCCATGAACCAGTTTGTGGTCGCCTAGGGAAACGTAAACATATACGTCTCGCGATATGAGCAAAACTTTTAAAGGCCTCGAGTTCGACTTCATGCAGCGACGGCAGCGCCGGTATCGCCTGCAGCCCGGCTGACTTGAAGCAGCCAATGGCATTCTCAGCTTCAAGGCGCCGCCGGTTCTGCATGAAGTCGAACACACCTATTCTTGCCTTTTATAAATACATTATAAATAGCCTACAAATTTAAATTTGAGTAACTGAACATTTCTTGAATTAGGTTAAAAATGTGGCAACGAAGAACATTAACTCTGCACAACAGTAGAAAATGTAAGCAGCAATGCCAAAATTATGTTTAGATGCCTGACCAAGCCATACTTATTTATTCCCGACATTGGCATATGAATAAATATGACATACATAACTACCCATTGTTGTTGCAAATCAGAGACGTGCTCAAAACGTACATTGTTATTACATTACAGGTAAAGTATTTGAAACAGACATTCCAAACAATCTTGTGGTGTTACATAACCTGAAGTTCACAACATAGTTGATAAATTGACTCCCCAGAACAGTGCAAATAACTGAGTTCAATGAACAGTATTTCTGCAAATTGGGGTTCTGGGAATAACTACAATAAAACACTTTATCCTGGACTGCAGTTACAGGTTACTGTCAGGTTGTTCCGTTAGAGCATTGTGCGCAGCTTGGCACTTCATTATCAACCGGTACAGAAAACAATAATGTAATGCAAATGATAAAACACGTGGATAGCAAGACAACTCTTTTCTTGATGTACAGTTAGGTATTCCTCTTAGTGTGGACGAGGAAGTCTCTTTGTAGGTCTGCATCCAGGCTCCCAGCTCCTCCTCTGCTACCAGGGGGATCTGTCACCAAGGTCAGCTTGTTGAACACCCCGCGGCCAAAGTAGTCAGCCACCACAGAAAATCCATCATTGGAGCACCGCAACTGAAAGGACCAATGGGTGAGTTTAATCAAGTTCAGTCCAATTAATTCTCAAATGCATCAGTTTAAGCAGTAGACATTCATGAATTCATTGTTTACTTCAGTAGCCTACTTCTTTCATTTTAAACTCTACTCTATCTTGAACTCTATTACTCTATCACTATATGGTCCATACCCACTTCAAAGCTCAGTGGGAGTATTGTAATAGCCAGTGTGTAACCTGAGCATACGGCTTACTTGTCTGGAGAAGTGGTCGTGCAGGTCTCGTTTCTGGTCCTGGGCGCGCAGCATGTCCATCACCTTGCGGTTCTCCGGGGTGCAGGTGGGACACTCTGCGTCGCTCTCTGCGTAGCTGTCAAAGCAGTGCTGGTGGAACGAGTGGCTGCACAGGAAGTGGACGGAGGGCAGCTCCAGGGGACTGTTGCACATGCTGCACTTGGTCTTCTGGAAGATCTTTGCACTTTCAAGGAAGTGTGCGAAAGATCGGTAAATATTAGATACCAATTTGAATATAGTGTGTGGTCACACTGTCATGTATTTACAGTGTTGTGTGCTGTACCGTCTTTGCCATGTGGCCAGTTTGTCTTATCATGTATAGCCTTACTTAAAATAGCCAAACTTAAAACCAAGCTCCATATATTGTCTTGTGAGCTACAGACAGTCCTGTAACAACTCAGTGACAGTGTGCTTTGTATTGCAAATACAAGAACATTTTATCCTTCACTTGAACTTCGAGTCATGTAAACCTTTTCAGTCCAACTACCTAGGGTGACAACTTCAGCTGACCAGTAGGCTTCTGTTCAGCTATTTTTTTAAATACCAGAGGTAGGTTTTTCTTAACCAAAATGAGCATCTCTGCTTTTTCACCGTCCATTCGATTTCACTTTTCGTCGGTCACATCATAGGTGTCTCCTCTGGTATAAAAAAAATTGCTTAACAGAAGCCTACCGGTCAGCTGAAATCAGTCTTCGTCTATCCACTGGACAGTGAGGCTCAATATGCTAACAGGACTCACGCTTGATGTCCAAATGTCCGTGGTAAAGCTAATGTGACTAGCGCCAGCGAGGAGCTTTTCAATGTGACTGGCGACAACACTCTGGAGTTCAGGTAAGGCCACAGCAGAAAAGTTGCGCCGGCTAGGCATAGCATACCGCAGCTCAAGGTACATCATTAGCCTGCTGAAGCCAACGTCTTCCACCACGCTGAACGGCTGGTTATCAAGAGCAATAAATTCCATGATTTCTTGCCGTTAAGCTCTTTTACCTTTGGGTGGTCGCTGCTGTTTTTTCTAGCTTTGTCTAAGGACTGAAGTAGAGGCTGTTGATGGGTTTTTGTCTGCATTTTTTCCTACTTTACAAAAAGTCTTGGTGCTGCTCAAGATGGCGGCTCTTAAGATGCGTAATCATATTTGTATCTGTTTTACATTTCTCGAAATAGCGTCACTGTGTCCAATCCCGATCGCTGTAAACTACTATTGTCCAAACCCGAACGGGGTTTGGACACCCAGTTTCCTGTCTTTTTGCCACCATTTTCTTTTGCAATCGCTAACAAAGTGTAAGTAATATTATTTTAGGCATACCAAACAATCTACGTGTCAAATTTCATAAACATATATGGACGTTTACATATCTAAATAATTTAGGAAAGTTACATTGATGAGAGAAAGCCGAAAGACCACTCAGGCGACGCTCGGGCGACGTTCTCTACTCTGACATGAGAAGAGTTCAACAAAACATCCAGCAGGTGGTGGTAAACAGTCAAATTGAGATTTAATCGCATAGTTTTGAGATGTTGAAGCGTGATATCTTATTGTCCCCGGATATATTGACAGCATTATGGTCAGTTTGGTGACCCTGGATCAAGTTAATATCCCCGTAAAAACAGCAGCAGCGAGTGTTTACTACAAGTATAAGTGTGGTCGGGTTTGGACAAGGGTAGCGCACGGCTAATGTACCGGCGCCAGCGTCTTTCTACCGGCTCTAGTAAAGGACAAGCTAACTCTATTTTTTTTTTTACAATATTTAGCTCGAAAGGTAGGAAGTTAAAGCTTAACGTGAAATCAGTAAATCAGCTGAAAACGTGATACAATAATTTTTATCAATATTTGAAGTGGCATTTTCTCAGAATGTTAACTAATAACCGGTCGGGATTGGACACAGTGACGTTACCTCCACACAGCCAACATGTTTGAAGTTTAAGTTGCTGGCGCTCATGCTATGTTCACGGTCGTCACGTGCCCATAGTAAACACGCCACCCTAACGGCAATGCTCATCGGCAGAAATATTCATATCTGCTGATGCCAATAATGCTCATTTTACGCTTTTATCGGCGGTGCCGATATCATTGTGCATCCCTCGTTCTTTTCATTGAATTAAATTGGTATTGGCTCGCTGAATCAGGAATTGGTTATTGCCTAAATATAAAAGCAAAGTTTCTTCCTCTAAACTTTATCTTTCTAATTGCAAGTACAACACAAAGCTATAAATCCAGCGTTGGATCCAACAGGATGCTTGAATCAAGAGGAGCTCTATTCTAAAGCAATTTGAACGCTCATTCATTCATTCACTTTAAGGAGTTACTGAATAATGTGATGGCATGCTGCTAAACTTCGGGAAGCCAGCAGGAATGGACCGTGATGAGGATTACCTGCTCCTCAGTTCCTGGATCTCAGAGCGTAGGTGGGCCGTCTCCTCGCGGTACTGGCAGATCTTGCATTCGTCATCCTCAATTTGCTGGCTTTCCCTCTGCAGCTTGTTGATAAGGTAGTCTTTAATAACAGACAACGTGGCCGTAGAGTTGTGTGCCAGGGTCTGCACCACTGAGGTGACACAAACAGAAAAGGAATCAAGGCATGACTCCTTCGAAAACTTTCTTGCCTCTTTGGTCAGAATTTGACTTGGTCAAGCAGTCAGCAGGTTGCCAGAAAAATGTTTGATTTACACAATAGGTCCGAGCTTGCTATCTTAAACTGAAACAAACTGGTCAGAGAACAAGGTTGCTTCAAACTCACCCAGTAGCGGAGGCATCAGATTGTTCTGGTCGATGTGTTGCAGGACTTCACTTATGTATTCCTTACAGTCTTCTTCTTTCCGGGCAAAGTAGCCCAGCGCCTGCTCCCACAAGCACACCTCCTGGTCACCGAAACGCTTGCAGGCCTCCACCACTTTACTGTACTCCTCATTCTGCATGTGGTAGTGCATTATCTGCTGGTAGCTGCAGATAATCATTGACACAATTAATGAATCTGAAGTCGTGTCGTTAACTTCAACGGGAAATTTTCTAATTATGATATTACAAATCAAACCTTTCATCAAACTTATGAAGCAAAACCTGATATGTAATTTGACTACATATCAAATTCAACAGGTTTACAGAAACTCACAGTTTGCCTTTTTCATAGAGGTAAAGGACCCCTTCTTTGAAGTTGTGCATCTGACATAGTACCAAGGCCTTGTCAAACACAGTGTTGTCACTCCTCAGCAAAGACAGAGCTGCCCCCTGGAGAACTTTCTTCCTCTGCCAGACAAGACAAAAATATCAGCGCAAACAAAAACAGCTCCAAAAAAGCTAAATATGGCAAGAAATACAAAAGGTGTATTTGAAAAGGTGTGAGTTCTAGAGGTGAGGCAAGTACTTTCCTCAGGGAAATGTCACTCTGGATTAGAGTGTCTGCTAAATGAATAAATGTAAAAGCTAAATGACTAAATGTAAATGGTGTAGTAACCTCAGGGTCCTGTTCATGAGCCCAGTCTTGCAGTCGAAGCTCCAGCAGGGTGTCGTACACGCCTTGAGTAGAGAAAGGTTCCACCTTTATCATGTGTTCCAGGAAGGCCCTCAGCTCTCGTGGGTTGTTGGCAAAGATTGGGATGAACTCTTCAGAGTTGGCCTATGAGACAGGACAGGCATAACAAATATGGACACCTTTCATTTTGGAAATATAAGGACCTTATAAGTGTCATCATTGACCACTATTACTTCTTATTATTTTTCACTACCTGCTTTGATATACCCTGTTAAACCGGAGATATGATGATGTTGCAATTCTTGCACGGTCCCAGAACCAAAATGATGTAATATTGTAGTTGTTGTTTCATATTATTATTATATTGTATTATTAGTTAAGAATTGGTCCTTCTGGTCCTTGATTACCTGCTCTACTTACTATATGCACGCTTTCTGTATGTCGCTTTGGGCAAAAGTCTGCTAAATGAATACAAATGTCATCATTTGCACTTTTACAGACCTTGTTGGTTAGGCTTCTATCCAGGCTGTCCACTTCAGTGGAGTCAATGTTCGGCTGGTAGTTGGTGCATAGACCCTTCAGCAAGAATGTGGTGTCCTCAGGAACATGGTGCATCAAAGTCTTTCCATAGCGCTTCATGTTGCTCTCTGCCTGCTCAAAGGGCAGCCGACCAATGTATCGCAGAGCTTCTTGGTAGTTCTGAAGCAATGAGATGTAACATTAGGAGTTGATATGGTAGCCATTTGGCCACCACTATTAAGAAAAGCATGATACAATGCATTAATCAATGCTTATCAAGTGCAATCTTGACAGTTTCATTATTTTAGTCACAATCACAGTGCATCAGTATGAATCAAGATTTAGAACAGTGAGGCAATTTAATAAAAAAATAAAACGATCTGGTTATGAGGTGACATTGTATGGATCCAAACACATAATTGTTTCTCCGCAAGCTAAAGTTATTTACCTTGAGGTCTTCCAGCTGGATCTTCAGGTACCATTCGTGGTGCATGTGTCTCTCGGCCAGGAAGACAGCGTGGTGGTGGTATCCAGCCTGGCGCAACACCTTAATGGCAATCTCTACATCAAAGTGGACTTCACTCTCACTGCTCTGTCAGGTACAAGACACCAGAAACACATTTAGTCAGTCTAGACATTAAAAAAGATATCAGCACAATTATGCATAGCATTATTTTATAACGTATTTCTTAGAACAAACGCTGCGGCGTTTATTGCACAATGATAATATTTGGTGCGGCGTTTATTCGAGCGTTTAATTGGTAAGAGAGATTTAGAGAATTGCAGCTGCAGTGCGGCCATAGAAAAACAAAGAATAGACAAGGAGGTCAAACACAAAGCCTTGTATAAAATTGAAGCCGCGCGTGTCTAGATTGTGTAGAAATCTGAAGCAGCATGCCGAAACGTTCTTACACTTGGGTGCAGAAAGCACTCACCAGCAGCAACAGATCTGTAGAACGCAAACTTCAGGTTGATGAAAGGCGAATTCGCCAGTAGTGAAGTCAGCTACCTCTCTATATTGTAGACTATGTAATTGTCGCAATTACATTATTATAATGTATAATTTGTTTTCAACCAATGTCATAATTTAGAATTAGGGCTGTCCCCGAGTAAGATTTCCTTTGGTCGACCAAGACTTGATTAAAACGTCTGAAAATCGACTAATCAAAATTAGAAACCCTTTAAAAAAAAATAAAATAAAAAAAAGAAAAGTAAATTTTCGCGATCTGACTCAATTGCTGCTGGACATTGCAGATTCAGCCGCTAATAGCCTACTAATAATAAGACTCGTATCACCAGTCCTGTTGTAACCGAATGCCGATGGTATTTAGTATCTCTTACGATGTACTAAAAATAAAAAATATTGTTTGTTTAACATGCAAATCATCCCAGCAATTTACGTAGAAGCTGAGTGGGGAACGGTGCAACAGAGAAAGATTTTGTTGTCTTGGCCGGAGAAGATAATTTCATTCGATTTGGATGTGATTCTTATAATAGGCATATTCATTTTTCAACCCAACGCGTTAGCATGAGCGAAGTAGGGCTAGGCCAACTAACGTTTTTCAGGTGGTAGGCTACATCATATTTAGACGTCGAACTATGAAAAATAAACCGTTGTTAGCAGAGTTTGCATTCAACGTTTTTCGAGTCACCCGGTACTTTGTAACTGTACTTCAATGAAATGCTGCCATACCACAGATTTCTTTGCCATTTTGACTAATAACACCGACAAAGTAGGCTATGGCAGAGTTTGTAGTTCTGCAGCCAATTGTGCTTGTGCACAGGGGCGGTCTTTCCTACAGGCGGTATAGGCGGTCGCCTAGGGCGCCACTCAGAGGGGGGGCGCAGAAAAAATGAGCCGAGAATTTTTTTGGGGGGGCTGGGCAGTGTTTTTTTTGCGCCCCCCTTCTATATCTCCAACCAGTATTTTGACATTCAAAAAATAAATCTAACATTAGCGTAAAATGAGCCAGGTATACGTACCCCTTAAAAAAGGAAGGCGTACGTATTTCCTTGGTGTTATCAGAACATGCTAGCACAGTGAGGCGTTTGGTTAGTGTGTGTGTGTTCAAGAACTTTGAAGAACAAAATAATGAAGAGGCAAAAGCTATCCGGGGCGAAATTTAAGAAGAAAAGAAGGGAAGAATAAGAGAAATTTGCAAAGGCGAAAGGTAAATCCTTAAATTCTGGTCTTATCCTATGATGAATTCCAGATAAGAAAACGTTCATGAATGCGTGAATTGCCCCGGGCACTTTAGCGGAGTTAAGAAGAAAAGATGTACCTTATCATTGAAAGTGTTCCTACTCCCTGTCACGTAACCTAGTTCTTTAAGGATTTTACAGAGGCGGGTAGCCTATATCAAAAATGATATGTCCATGTATTCTACGTTATACAAAAAAACACGATTAAAATAGGGGCGCACATATAAAGCCAATAGCCAGTGCAACAACACTACAATTATCTTCGTTGCATATAGCACACCCCAATAATTGCAGTGTTTGTCTTCCTTAAAGTCCTTAATGCCTAATCGGTGTGCTATGCAACGACTAAGATATTTGTAGTGTTGTTGCATTAGGCATGAAGGAAGACAAACACGGCAATTTGTCAACAAGTGAGGATGGTAAAAATCCAAGTGTTGTATTTGTTGTCCTATTGTCAACTTTAGCGAATGGATTGTATGTAATCTTGCTAGATAGTTAGCTAATGCTAGCTAGCCAGTGACTTCTGATGTTCCTTGTTATTGCCATTCAGTCGAAACATCATTTCAAGTTCAGCTGTACCGCAATTTGCGTCATTTTCGATGTGTTATGACATTTTGGTGAATTCCGTTTTGTCTAATTTTATTCAGGTAGATTGATTGCTTAAAATGAGTGAATATGTGCCACAAGTGTCCCAGACCTTCTAAGATTGTTGTTTGCCAGGCATCAACAGAACAGAAGACAAAAAAAACATTATTTGCAGGCGATGAGGGAGTGAATGTGACCGTACACCATGTGTGCACCGTTGAACAGGGGGGCGGAGCCGGAGCGTAGTTCAGCACAGACTTGACATTTTCTCAGGGATTTTGTTCTTTATTTAATGTTTATTTATCGTTGTGATGGTTGTTGTGTTTATTTGAAAGAAATGCAGTCTTGAAGGGCAAAATAGCGTTTGAAAGTTGCAATTCCGTTTTCGTGCAAAATCGTTTTAAAACGTTTAAACTTTTTTTAAAGTTGGGCATACCTGGGTGGCGCCACGAGTGAAGCTCGCTTAGAGCGCCAAATGTGCTAGGACCCGCCCCTGCGTGTGCAAAATACAAGACCAAAACAAAGCGCAGATTAAAGAAAGAGAAAACAGTAACACCTTTTCTTTTAAATTAAATATTTTTAGAGTTGCTTTATTTGTCTTAAATAATATAATCTACAATTTCTGTAGAACATTTAGTTAATTCAGCAATGATGATATGCGGGAATCAGATCTCACACTGCCATACGGCAGCTCGACTAAATAGGCCTAAGTAAGTAAGACTTTATTTATATAGCACATTTCATACAGGAATTGCAGCTCAAGGTGCTTTACATAAAATCAACAAAAACAATAATACAAGTGATAAAAGTAATAGATCTAAAACATATAACAAACCAGACTAGCCGCACTCTATCTGCGGTCTCTCTAATCCGTCTTGAATCGAGCTGCCTCGTGCAGTTTCCAAACATAAAACAAAACCAGACTAGCCGCACTCTTATCTGCGGTCTCTCGAATCCGTCTTAGATCCGAGCTGCACTTGCAGTTTCCAAACATATAACAAAACACATGCACTCTTGCACAGTCTTTGTGGTTTCTCAATTAAAATAAAATAAAAAACAAAAATAAAGTAAAATAATAATAATAAAAACTACAGAATAACAATATACTATAACTCAACAAAATGGATAAAATGTAACACATAAGCAATAGTGCAAGTCAACACAAGCCGCAATCTTTGCAAAAGCAAAGCAAAATACAAAGCAAATCTATAAAACCAATAATATAACTACTACCAGTTGTAAAGCCCTTCTGAGATAAAAATGTATTAAAATGCTTTGGTAAAAAGGTAGGTTTTAAGCTGTCTTTTAAAAATGTCTAGCGTATTTGCATCCCTGATATTTATGGGTAATTTGTTCCATAGTTTTGGGGCGTAATTGGCAAAGGCTGCATCACCAATCTTCTTATGGCTGCTTCCGTGACCTCGAATAGGCCTGCATTGATGATCGAAGGTAACAGGGAGCCAGTGTAAAGTAGCTAGGACAGGACTAATGTGTTCTCTCCTTTTAGTTTTGGTTAATAATCTAGCGCAGAATTTTGAATGAGCTGTAGTCTTTCAGTGTTTTTGGGGAAGACCAGCGAAAAGTGGGTTACAGTAGTCCAGCCGGCTGGATATAAAAGCATGAATTAACTTCTCTGCATCAGTTTGGTTTATGGTACCTTTGCTATATTCCTCAGGTGAAAGAACGCAGTTTTGGTCACTTTATTAATGTGGGAGTTGAAATTCAAATCTGAGTCCAGGATTACACCGAGACTTGTCACCTCTGGTTTAAGCCAGGGGTTAAACTTTCCTAGATTCTTAGTAAGCATCTCTCTTTTGGATTGGGGCCACATAGTAGGACTTCAGTTTTGTCTTCATTTAATTTAAGAAAGACTAAAAAAATCTTTAGTCGAACAGAAGCGTATCGACCAGAAAATCAACTAGTCGACTGAGTGGGGACAGCCCTACTTAGAATGATATATTTCCATTCAGTATTATCAAGTGACTTTATGTGGTGAGAGTAGGCCTACAGTGCCTTTATTTTGAAGCACGGACAATAAGCCTGGGACAGTGCCTGCGATCTACTGCGACGCGCCTAGAAGCGCCGCCTTTTTATCAAATGGGACCAACCACACTGGCTACGAAGCGCTACTTCTTCTTTCTAAAATCGCTGATTTTAGAAATCGACTTGGGGGTTCTCTATCAGTAGGCTACCCTATGTCTGCACGCGTGACAACTTGGTTTCTCTCAAACAAACAAAACAACTACGGGCATGCTAGCTCAACAGATCAATCCGTTTATTTTCATTCGTTTTCATTAGGGTAACCACATGTAAAGGCCGTTCGTTACCATTACATTACATTAATACATTTAGCAGACACTTTTATCCAAAGTGACTTCCAAGAGAGAGCTTTACGAAAGAGCACTGGGGCCTGTACTACAAATCAAGATCAACATGCTTTGGATTACTTTCAGTTCCCCGGCTACGCGAAGCCTTACGGTGCGTTCACACTGCAGCGGGGCGGGCAGAGCGGGGCGTCGGCTTCCAATACATTTTCAATGAAACCAGGCGTTGACGCTCGCGTAGGGCATTGTGGGAAGGCGGAGCGGGGGTGTCGAGGCTCGCGTAGGGCATTGTGGGAAGGCGAGCGTGGCGTCGAAAGTTGGTTTTTCTCAACTTTATGTAAATGAGGAGCGTGAAAACGCCAGCGATGGCCAATCGGGTTGGTTTCTTGTTTCTTGTAACGTAGCAGCTGTTGGTCATGGTAAACATTTCTAGGTTTGACAATTTCAAGATGGAAGAGCAACTCATCGTATGTGTGTCTTCATACCCAGTATTGTATGATATATCTAATGTTCGAATACAGAGACGTAAACAAAAAAAATGATGTCTGGCACAGGGTTGCTGAGGTTGTCGGTGTCCCTGGTGTGTATTTTTGTACTTTAATTCAGTTTCTTCACATTACGTAACTTTCTTCTGTGCTAGCTGCATAGTCTAGCTAGCTCACCCGGCACACGATTGACATTCAACGCTGAAATGCTGGCTGGCAGCCACTCGCTATCCCTACAGTGAATGTGTAGTGGCAAGTAATAATCTAGCGATTGATTTGCAGAGATTTCGAGTAATATAATAAAAGGTTACACATGTCAACGTTTATGTCTGATGCATCTTTTTTTCCAGCCCGCACAAGACCCGTTACATAGAGTGCCGGTGGCATTTAATCTTTCATTCGGCCCTAAAAAAAGTTTAGAAAAGATAACGTATTGTGTGCTGTAGATAAGATCATGTCAGATCTAGAAAGCTTATTGGATTTTTTGCTTAATGTGTGTAAAAGTTGTATTTGTCTGCACATTTGCCATGACATTATACGAACTACAACAGTGATTTAAGAGAACTACAGCTCTGAATTAATCTGTCTGACACGCCCCGGAGGGTAGCGCACTGTGGGAAGGCCAGCAGTAAAGAGCGGTAAAAAACGCTGCTGTGGTAACGCACAGTAACAATCGCAGTCACGATAAGCGGTACTATACGACGGCAGTTATCAACTCTCTAACTCAACCCAGATCTTTCCAATCTAGAGACGTGCACGTTCACATAAAGGGGCGGTGTTTGCATCGTATGTCCAATCGCAAACGTGGACAAAACAAGAGCCGCATATTTCACGCAGGAGGAGCAGACAATAATCTTACACAACTTGTCTACTCCTCTGCGTGAAATATTGTAATACAAGCATATCAGGAATACAGGACATATAATACAGCAAAATTCAACAAAGTCGCTGCTGCAAAGCTGGCAGTAAATAGCATACGCTGTAAATGCGTAAGCTACATGACTTACTGTAGATGTGACCATAATTACATGTGTGCATTCCACAACGTTAAACCTTTGTTGCTGTATTATTTTAGTTGCAACCCTGCAGTGGCAAACGATC